>NC_045960.1:832278-907278 GCF_010909765.2 Amblyraja radiata
GGTAACAACTGAATTTAACTGTATAGAAGAGCCCAATTACTTAAATATAGTTTGAGACTCCAAATGTCTCCAATGATCCATGTAAATGGGAACACCCTATGAAAATCAGTTGTTAATTAGCTATCTTTCATAATGACCAGGCCATTCCTGTCATCATTTTGTGCCTGTCTTAAATGACGACTCTGGCCCAATTTCCGAGCCTGTCTTGCAAGATAATCCTGGTCATAATACAATTCTGGCCCCAATTCTGGACCTGCATTGAAAAACAACTCTGACCATTATACCAAGCCTGTTTCGAAGGCAATTCTGGCCAAAATAATGAGCTTGCCTCAAACACAATTCTGGCCCAATTCCAACCTGCTTTACATGGTTAGATGCCTCTAAGGAGATGATTATGTCTTAATCATTCTTGTATTGTGCAATCAAGTGTAAATCTTACCAACTTGTAAGTGGTCCTTAGTTGCAGAGTAGAACTGGCAGAGTATATGGAGCCTCTGGCCCGCTTTCATGCTTCCTCCCGCTTCAGTGAACCACTTACTGCCGATTCAATGAAGCTTTGCTCGTTGTTGGCCTTGACTGGTCCAACAGCTTGTGCTTCATCCTCCAGGTTTTCCCTGTTGAATGGGTCTTACCTGAATAGCAGATTCAGCGGCTGTCTCTAATGTCCCCCTGAGCGGTGTTCACTGCATTGTGTTGGGATGGCAAACCTTGCTGCCAGGCATGGTCCTTCTGACACATGCCCCTTATCTGTTGGGTATGCTCCACAGCTCAACCCTCAAATTCAGTGTCAGATTTGTACTGACCCAGCATGCTCCCTACTCCAAAAAAGAGAGGCTTTAAGCAGCCTTGTTACAAGGCGCTGCTGGCGCTGGCTTTACCATAGGCCAAACGCTGCCATTAGCCTAGGCATCAACATGAAGCTGCCCGGTCCAAAGGTGCTGCTGGCGCTGGCTCATCCATAGGCCTACACTGCCATAGACTAGGCATGTACTTTAAGCAAGGTACACAAAATTGCTGGGGAAACTCAGCGGGTGCAGCAGCATCTATGGAGCGAAGGAAATAGGCGACGTTTCGGGCCGAAACCCTTCTTCAGACTGATGGGGGGTGGGGGGGGGGAAGAAAGAAGGAAAAGGGGAGGAGGAGGATGAGCCCGAGGGCGGGCGGATGGGAGGGTGGGAGGAGACAGCTCGAGGGTTAAGGAAGGGGAGGAGACAGCAAGGGCTAGCAAAATTGGGAGAATTCAATGTTAATGCCATAAGGACGCAAGGTCCCCAGACGGAATATGAGGTGCTGTTCCTCCAATTTCCGCTGTTGCTCACTCTGGCAATGGAGGAGACCCAGGACAGAGAGGTCGGATTGGGAATGGGAGGGGGAGTTGAAGTGCTGAGCCACCGGGAAGTCAGGTAGGTTATTGCGGACTGAGCGGAGGTGTTCGGCGAAACGATCGCCCAACCTACGCTTGGTCTCACCGATGTAAATCAGCTGACATCTAGAGCAGCGGATGCAGTAGATGAGGTTGGAGGAGATACAGGTGAACCTTTGTCGCACCTGGAACGACTGCTTGGGACCTTGAATGGAGTCGAGGGGGGAGGTGAAGGGACAGGTGTTGCATTTCTTGCGGTTGCACCGGAAAGTGGCCGGGGAGGGGGTGGTGCGGGAGGGAAGGGAAGAATTGATGAGGGAGTTGCAGAGGGAGCGGTCTTTGTGGAAGGCAGACATGGGGGGAGAAATGTACTTTAAGCAGCCTTGTTATAAGGCGCTGCTGGCGCTGGCTCTCCCATAGGCCCATGCTGCCATAGACTAGGCATCCAAAGTAAGCAGCCCTGTTCCAAGGTGCTGCTGGCATGGGCTCTCCCATAGGCCCATGCTGCCATAGACTAGGCATCCAAAGTAAGCAGCCCTGTTCCAAGGTGCTGCTGGCATGGGCTCTCTCATAGGCCCACGCGATATAATGCGCATGCGCATGAGCGGGGTACTTCTTCACGTAGTCACTCACGTGACTCCGAAGTAAAATTCCATTCTCGGTGGCAGATCTTAAAGCTTAAAAGAAGAATTTGAACCAAAAAACTGTAGCCTTTAGGACAATGCAGAATAGACTATCCACACCAGCTGTGAATTTGTGAACAAACTGATTGTCTCTGCAATGGAAAATTGATGTCTCTGTAAACCGATAAATGAGAACAGATTCTTGGCATCTGTGTAGGGAAAGTGTTAGCTCGTTGGACTCCATAAGTCAACATCTCCAATGCCTTCTGCAAATTCATCAATGCCACCACTTTTGTTGACCAAATCATTGCCAGTGCAGCAGAGAGGTAGAACACCCGTCCACTGTTTTCTTTTGGATGTTTATCTAGTTCAGCCTGAACCTGCCAAAAGCATCACAGAGCAGACAAATCAGTCCTCTTTTAAAAAGTCAATAAAACCCAGCAATAAAATGTGGTTTCTGTTAAAAGGAACACCATAACCAAGTTGCTCTGTGCAGGAAGCAACTGCAGATGCTTGTTTAAACTGGATAGACACAAAGAGCTGGAGTAACTCAGCGGGACAGGCAGCATCTCTGGAGAGAAGAAATGGGTAACGATTCGGGTCGCGCCCCTTCTTCAGACTAGTTAGGGAAAAGGGAAACAAGAGACATAGATGATATGGCAAATATATGGCATATATATATAGTCAATATGGCAAATGTGATGTGTGAAATACAGTAATTATGGGAGACTTTAAACTTTACATGGACCGGACAAAATAAATTTGCTGTAACATGGCGGAAGATGAATTAATGGAATATACACAAAGTGCATTCTAGATCAAAATGGTGAGAATCAACTAAGGAAACTGGTGGATTGTGTTCCCAAGGAAAAAGACAAAATGCAGTAGTAACCCAGTGGGTCAGTCAACATCACCCAAGGAATGGGCGACTTTTCGGGACAAGACCCCTCTTCAGACCGTTCTTCGAGTCTGAAGAAGGGTCTCGACCTGAAACGTTACCCATTCCTTCTATCTGGAGATGCTACCTGTCCTGCTGAGTTACTCCAGCATTTTGAGTCTATCCTCAATCTAAACCAGCATCTGCAGGTCCTTCCGACAGTGTTTCGCTGTCATTCCCTCTTTGTTTTCTCCATCAATTTGAAGTCAATCCAGGCACACCTGTGTTGATCATGACTCTATAGGTAGTTTGGGTAGACCATTAAAAATTACTGTGTTCCTCATTCACAACCTTCCAGCTATCTGGTACATTTTACATGAGGGGAGGACAAACAAGAATGGTACAAAAGTGTTTCCCAGTTACATGACTTTGCAAATCTGGTAAAGACATCACAATTTTTCCCTGTGAGCTGGAAACCCACCACCACAACTGCAACCACAGACCATTATTAATAACAGTTTTATGATGACCGGAAGATTTCACTGAAAAAAATGATGTTTTCATAGCAACTGGGAGTGATTTCACCACAGAAACATAGAAACATAGAAATTAGGTGCAGGAGTAGGCCATTCGGCCCTTCGAGCCTGCACCGCCATTCAATATGATCATGGCTGATCATCCAACTCAGTATCCCGTACCTGCCTTCTCTCCATACCCTCTGATCCCCTTAGCCACAAGGGCCACATCTAACTCCCTCTTAAATATAGCCAATGAACTGGCCTCGACTACCCTCTGTGGCAGAGAGTTCCAGAGATTCACCACTCTCTGTGTGAAAAAAGTTCTTCTCATCTCGGTTTTAAAGGATTTCCCCCTTATCCTTAAGCTGTGACCCCTTGTCCTGGACTTCCCCAACATCGGGAGCAATCTTCCTGCATCTAGCCTGTCCAACCCCTTAAGAATTTTGTAAGTTTCTATAAGATCCCCTCTCAATCTCCTAAATTCTAGAGAGTATAAACCAAGTCTATCCAGTCTTTCTTCATAAGACAGTCCTGACATCCCAGGAATCAGTCTGGGGAACCTTCTCTGCACTCCCTCTATGGCAATAATGTCCTTCCTCAGATTTGGAGACCAAAACTGTACGCAATACTCCAGGTGTGGTCTCACCAAGACCCTGTACAACTGCAGTTGAACCTCCCTGCTCCTATACTCAAATCCTTTTGCTATGAAAGCTAACATACCATTCGCTTTCTTCACTGCCTGCTGCACCTGCATGCCTACTTTCAATGACTGGTGTACCATGACACCCAGGTCTCGCTGCATCTCCCCTTTTCCTAGTCGGCCACCATTTAGATAATAGTCTGCTTTCCTGTTTTTGCCACCAAAATGGATAACCTCACATTTATCCACATTATACTGCATCTGCCAAACATTTGCCCACTCACCCAGCCTATCCAATCACCTTGCAGTCTCCTAGCATCCTCCTCATAGCTAACACTGCCCCCCAGCTTAGTGTCATCTGCAAACTTGGAGATATTGCCTTCAATTCCCTCATCCAGATCATTAATATATATTGTAAATAGCTGGGGTCCCAGCACTGAGCCTTGCGGTACCCCACTAGTCACTGCCTGCCATTGTGAAAAGGACCCGTTTACTCCTACTCTTTGCTTCCTGTTTGCCAGCCAGTTCTCTATCCACATCAATACTGAACTTTGTTAATGCATGTTTAATGAAGATGGGAAGATGGGAAATTTGCACTGAAGAGTCCTTTGGCAATTGAACAGCACGTTGACTGGAATACATAGAAACATAGAAACATAGAAAATAGGTGCAGGAGGAGGCCATTCGGCCATTCGAGCCAGCACCGCCATTTATTGTGATCATGGCTGATCGTCCCCTATCAATAACCCGTGCCTGCCTTCTCCCCAAATCCCTTGATTCCACTAGCCCCTAGAGCTCTATCTAACTCTCTCTTAAATCCATCCAGTGATTTGGCCTCCACTGCCCTCAGTGGCAGGGAATTCCATAAATTCACAACCCTCTGGGAGAAAACATTTTTTGTCACCTCAGTCTTAAATTACCTCTCCTTTATTCGAAGACTGTGGCCCTTGGTTCTGGACTCGCCCAACATTGGGAACATTTTTCTGCATCTAGCTTGTCTAGTCCTTTTATAATTTTATATGTTTCTATAAGAAACCCCCTCATCCTTCTAGACTCCAGTGAATACAAGCCTAGTCTTTTCAATCTTTCCTCATATGACAGTCCCGCCATCCCAGGGATCAATCTCGTGAACCTACTGCCTCAATCACAAGGATGTCCTTCCTCAAATTAGGAGACCAAAACTGTACACAATATTCCAGATGTGGTCTCACCAGAGCCCTATACAACTGCAGAAGAACCTCTTTACCCCTATACTGAAATCTTCTTGTTATGAAGGCCAACATTCCATTAGCTTTCTTCACTGCCTGCTGTACCGGCACGGCAACTTTCAGTGACCGGTGTACAAGGACACCCAGGTCTCGCAGTACCTCCCCCTTACTACCTAACCCATTGAGATAATAATCTTCCCCCTTGTTTTTTGCCGCCAAAGTGGATAACCTCACTTTTATCTATATTATACTGCATCTGCTACACATCTGCCCATTCACTCAACCTGTCCAGGTCACCTTGCAACTTCCTAACATCCTCTTCACAGTTCACACTTCCACCCAGCTTTGTGTCATCAGCAAACTTGCTAGTGTTGCTCCTAATTCCCTCTTCCAAATCATTAATATATATGGTAAACAGTTGCGGCCCCAACACCGAGCCTTGTGGCACTCCACTCGCCACTGCCTGCCATTCTGAAAATGACCCGTTCACTCCTACTCTTTGCTGCCAACCAATTTTCTATCCATGTCAACACCCTACCCCCAATACCATGTGCTCTAATTTTAGTCACCAGTCTCCCGTGCGGGACCTTATCAAAGGCTTTCTGAAAGTCTAGATACACTACATCCACTGGCACCCCTTCATCCATTTTACTTGTCACATCCTCAAAAAATTCCAGAAGATTAGTCAAGCATGATTCCCTTTCATAAATCCATGTTGACTTGGACTAATCCTTTTACTGTTATCCAAATGCCCCATTATTACCTCTTTAATAATTGAATCCAGCATCTTTCCCACCACCGAAGTCAGGCTAACTGGTCTATAATTCCCCGTTTTCTCTCGCTCCTTTTTGAAAAGTGGGATAACATTAGCTATCCTCCAATCTACAGGAACTGATCCTGAATCTATTGAACATTGGAAAATGATCACCAATGCGTCCACTATTTCTGGAGCCACCTCCCTGAGGACCCTGGGATGCAGACCATCAGGTCCATGGGATTTATCATCCTTCAGTCCCATTAGCCTACCCAATACTATTTCTCGCCTAATGAAAATTTCTTTCGGTTCCTCTACCCCCTTAGACCCTCTGTCCTCCAGTACATCTGGGAGATTGTTTGTGTCTTCCTTAGTGAAGACAGATCCGAAGTACCTATTCAACTCTTCTGCCATTTCCTTGTTGCCCATAATAATTTCACCCGTGTCTGCCTTCAAGGGACCCACATTTGACTTTGCTACTCTTTATCACTTAACATATTTAAAGAAGCTTTTACTGTCCTTTATATTCCTGGCCAGCTTCCCCTCGTACTTCACCTTTTCAGCCCGTATTGCCCATTTTGTTTCCTTCTGTCCTATGAAAGTTTCCCAACCCCCTGGCTTCCGGCTACTCTTTGCTGTGTTACACATCTTTTCTTTTAGTTTTATTCTATCCCTAACTTCTCTTGTCAACCAAGGTTGCCTCCTACTCCCCTTAGAATCTTTCTTCCTTTTTGGAATGAAATGATCCTGCGTCTTCCGGATTATGCCCAGAAATTCCTGCCATTGCTGTTCCACCGTCATTCCTGCTAGGATCCCTTTCCAGCCTACTTTGGCCAGCTCCCCTCTCATGCCTTCATAGTCCCCTTTGTTCAACTGCATCACTGCCACTTCTGATTTAACATTCTCCTTCTCAAATTGCAGATTAAAACTAATCATGTTATGATCACTACCTCCAAGCGGTTCCTTTACCTCGAGTTCTCTTATCATATCTGGTTCATTGGACAACACTAAATCCAGAATTGCCTTTTTTTTGGTCGGCTCCATTACAAGCTGCTCTAAGAATCCATCTCGGAGGCATTCTACAAACTCTCTTTCTTGGGGTCCTGAACCAACCTGATTTTCCCAGTCTACCTGCATATTGAAATCCCCCATCACCACAGTGGCATTACCTTTGTTACATGCCAGTTTTAACTCCTGCTGCAACTTACACCCTACATCCGGGCTACTATTTGGGGGTCTGTAGATAACACCAATTAGAAACATAGAAACATAGAAACATAGAAATTAGGTGCAGGAGTAGGCCATTCGGCCCTTCGAGCCTGCACCGCCATTCAATATGATCATGGCTGATCATCCAACTCAGTATCCCGTACCTGCCTTCTCTCCATACCCTCTGATCCCCTTAGCCACAAGGGCCACATCTAACTCCCTCTTAAATATAGCCAATGAACTGGCCTCGACTACCCTCTGTGGCAGGGAGTTCCAGAGATTCACCACTCTCTGTGTGAAAAACGTTCTTCTCATCTCGGTTTTAAAGGATTTCCCCCTTACCCTTAAGCTGTGACCCCTTGTCCTGGACTTCCCCAACATCGGGAGCAATCTTCCTGCATCTAGCCTGTCCAACCCCTTAAGAATTTTGTAAGTTTTTATAAGATCCCCTCTCAATCTCCTAAATTCTAGAGAGTATAAACCAAGTCTATCCAGTCTTTCTTCATAAGACAGTCCTGACATCCCAGGAATCAGTCTGGTGAACCTTCTCTGCACTCCCTCTATGGCAATAATGTCCTTCCTCAGATTTGGAGACCAAAACTGTACGCAATACTCCAGGTGTGGTCTCACCAAGACCCTGTACAACTGCAGTAGAACCTCCCTGCTCCTATACTCAAATCGTGTCTTCTTGCCTTTACAATTCCTCAACTCAATCCAGTGACAGTACCTCGTCAGTCCCTATGTCTTCCCTCACAAGGGACTGAATTCCCTCCCTCTACCCCCCCTCCTCCGCCCACCTGCCTGTCCTTTCTATAGGATGTATAACCTTGAATATTAAGTTCCCAGGCCTGATTCTCCTGCAGCCACGTCTCAGTAATCCCCATAATGTCATATCTACCAACCTCTAACTGAGCCTCAAGCTCATCTACTTTACTTCTTATACTTCGCGCATCCATATGGGCACGACAGATGGCACAATGGGCTAAGTGTTCAGCTGGCAACCGGAAGGTAGCCGGTTCGAATCCCGCTTGGAGTGCATACTGTCGTTGTGTCCTTGGGCAAGACACTTCACCCACCTTTGCCTGTGTGTGAATGTGTGTGAATGTGTGTGAGTGATTGGTGGTGGTCGGAGGGGCCGTAGGCGCAGATTGGCAGCCACGCTTCCGTCAGTCTGCCCCAGGGCAGCTGTGGCTACAGAAGTAGCTTACCACCACCGAGTGTGACTGAGGAGTGAATGAATAATGCGATGTAAAGCGCCTTGAGTATTAGAAAGGCGCTATATAAATCCCATCCATTATTATTATTATTATATACAATACTTTTAATTCTTTACGCATCTCTCCCTTCACATCGATCCCTATTACACTTGGCCATACTCTCCTATCCCTTTGTGAGCTTCCTTTCCCATTAGTTCTGGGGTCATTAACCATCCCTTTACTGTCTTTCCCTTTAACTCCATCCTCGACTATCCCATTTGACACCCCACCCCCCTTATTCCGTTTAAAACCACCCGTGTAGCAGTGGAAAACCTGCCTGCCAGAATGCTGGCCTCCCACCTGTTAAGATGCAATCCATCCCTTTTGTACAGTTCCCCCTTGCTCCAAAACAAATTCCAGTGATCTAAGAATCTAAATCCCTGTCCCCTGCACCAGTTCCTCAGCCACACATTCAGGTCCCGTATCTCCCTGTTCTTGCTCTCACCAGCACGAGGAGCTGGAAGCAAACCGGAGATAACAACCCGGGAGGACCTGCTTTTCAGCATTTTTCCGAGCTCTCTAAAGTCACGCTGCCGAATATTCATCCCCTTCTTTCCGACATCGTTTGTGCCGACATGCACTACCACTTCCGGCAGTTCACCTTCGCCCTTGAGGATTTTCTGCACTCTGTCCGTGACATCCTGGATCCTGGCACCAGGAAGGCAGCACACCATCCTCGAATCCCGTCTGTTCCTGCAGAAACCCCTATCCGTACCTCTCACAATGGAGTCTCCAACTACAATGGCATTGACTGACGTTGGCCTCTTTGGTTTTGGCTCAACAGCCCTTTTTGCTTCGCAAGCCAGTCCGCCGCTCAGTGTGATAACGTCTTCTGTCCCGACAGCTTCTAAGTGGGTGAACCTGTTTATAAGAGGTACAACACCCGGGGACGTTTGCATTCCATGTTTCCCTCCCTTTCTCACCGTCACCCACCTTCTCTCTTCCAGTACCTTAGGTGTAACAATCTTACTGTAGGACTTGTCGAGGAACGACTCAGTTTCCCGGACGAACCTGAGGTCATATACTTGCTTCTCCAGTTCCCCAACATGGTCCTTCAGGAGCTGTACCTGGATGCACTTCTCACATTTGTAGCAGCCAGAGGCACCAGCAGTGTCCTTGACCTCCCACATGCTGCAAGCATCACACTGAATCAGCTTGCCTGACATCTCCTTCCTTCGTCTCTCCCTCTCCAGCGTTTTGCGTAGCCTTGAGCCAAAGACTCGCACTTTTCTCACAGGGCACTTCCCTCATATTAGGAAATGTTTAGATATTTCCAAGAAAAACACAGAAATCCCCAATAGCCAAATAGTTTCTCGAACAGTCTTGGATAGCATTCATTTTATCACTTTGAGAATAATGGACAGGTAATTGAGGAATTATTAAATGATGGTAATCTAGTATGTCTAAATGATGGAAAGAAGACCAGGGTAGATGTTAGGACAGGGAAGGAGTCTGTGTTGGACCTTACACTTGTTTCTAATAGGATTGCTGCTAAATGTAACTGGGAAGTATATAAAAAGGGTACCATAGGAAGTGATCATCATCCTGTGCTATGCAAAATAAATATTACTTTAACTATGAGTAAAGAAAACAGAAGTGGACGATGTGTGTTTGGAAAGGCTAATTGGAAGAAATTTAAGGAGGAAAGTGATAGATATGTAAAATCGATACAAGAAGAGACAGATATAGAAAACTTTGAGAATAAATTGTCAGAAGGTATCGAAAGAGCAGCATTAGTTTCCATACCTAAAAGTAAAGGAAGTTCAAAAAGGAAAGCTGTGCCATGGTGGGACAATAAATGTAAAGAGGCGGTGGTGAATAGAAACAGAGCATTCAGATTATTAAAAAGAACTCATAACTACCAACACATGATTAATTACAAACAGGCGCAGGCAATTGTAAGGAGGACTATAAGACAAACAAAAAGAGCATATTGGAGGAAGTATTGTGATTCAATTGGAAACACAACACAGGTAGGGGAGATATGGGGGATGATTAAAAAAATGGAAGGTGATAAAAGGGAGTGGAGTTATCCTATCTTAACAAATGGAGATCAAACTGTAGTCTCAAATAAAGACAAAGCAGAACTAATGGTTAACACTTTTAGTAGGGTTCACAGCTCCCGCAACTTGTCAGATGAAGGAAGAAGAGGTAGGGAAAGAACAAGAGAGGAACATGTTGAGGCCTTACAAAGGAAAGGTATCACAGAGGACAAGTACAATATTCCATTTAATTTGGGGGAGCTAAAGAGAGCTCTGGCCAAATGTAAGAACTCAGCCCCAGGGAAGGATGATATTTGTTACATAATGATAAAGCATCTAAGTGAGGAGGGACTCCAAAAGATACTTGCACTATATAACAAGGTGTGGGAAGAAGGGCGAATACCGGAGAGGTGGATCAATGGAAGCAATCATTGTGCCTATTAGGAAACCAGGGAAAGATGCAAGTAATCCAGTAAATTATAGACCTATAGCTTTAACAGCACACATGTGTAAACTGATGGAAAGAATGGTAAATGAAAGATTAAGGCATCTAATGGAAGAAAACGGTATAGTGGCTAATTATCAGAGTGGCTTTAGAAAAGGGAGAGGTACTAATGATCCAGTTCTGTGCTTGGAAGATGATATAAGGAAAGCACAAGTTAAAAATGAATCTGTAGTTACCGTATTTATTGATGTAGAGAAGGCTTATGATATGTTGTGGAGAGAAGGTCTTCTAATAAAGCTGCATTTAATGGGAGTAGGAGGAAATATTTTTCACTGGATAATGGATTTTCTTAACGGTAGAAGTATCCAAGTTAAAATAGGGTCAGACATCTCTAGTAAATGTGTAGTCGAGAATGGAACTCCCCAGGGAAGTGCGATAAGCCCGATCCTATTCTCAATCATGATCAATTATATATTTGCAAACATTCAACCAGAGATGGGGCGATCGCTCTTTGCAGATGATGGCAGCCTATGGAGAAAGGGGAAGAATATAGATTTTATCGTGGAAAAAATGCAGCAAGGGATAGCCCAGGTGGAAGAGTGGGGAGTGAAATGGGGTTTTAAATTCTCTATAGAGAAGACAAAGACAATGGTTTTCACAAGGAAGAAAATTAAAGAGGATGTCCAGTTAAAACTATACGGCAACAATTTGGAAAGAGTAAAAGATTTCCGTTTCCTGGGAGTCCATTTTGACTCCAGATTAACATGGAGGGTCCACATTACAAAAATAATTCGAAAATGCAAAAAAGCCATCAATGTAATGAGATGCTTAGCAGGTTTAGAGTGGGGAGCAGATATATTATCTCTTAAACATATCTATGTATCACTGATCAGATCCAGACTAGAGTATGGCAGTATAGCTTATGGATCAGCATCTAAGTCAGTATTGTCCGAGTTGGACAAAGTCTAAGCCCTTAACAATCTTATATGTTTCAATGAGATCCCCTCTCATCCTTCTCAACTCCAGAGTGTACAAGCCCAGCTGCTCGATTCTCTTAGCATATGACAGTCCCGCCATCCCGAGAATTAACCTTGTAAACCTACGCTGCACTCCCTCAATAGCAAAAATGTCCTTCCTCAAATTAGGGAACCAAAACTGCACACTATACTCCAGGTGTGGTCTCACTAGGGCTCTGTACAGCTGCAGAAGGACCTCTTTGCTCCTAGATTCGATTCCACTTGTTATAAAGGATAAAATTGACTGGGACGGAGGGGGATGCTGTCCATTCACAACCCAGGCATTCTCTCTGTTTATTTAGTCTGGACACTTAAGGAGACCATTCGTCCCGTCGTGGCCTCTGGCTGCTGTTGTCCCGTTGATATCCCTGCGACCTATTTTTTCTCGGGTGCCCTATAGCTCCCCTGGGTTCTCCTATCACCACCTTGCGGTGGACTTTCTATGGTGGTCCCTGCAGGGGAGAAGGTCTCTCAGCCTGACGTGGTTCAACAGTATCAGTGGGTTCCGTGTGGGAGAGTCTGAGCTCTCTCCGTTTCCTTTGATGGGCAGCATCAGGGCCCAACGTTGTCTAATGTTGTGTTGCTGTCTCTTTCAGAAAAAGTTTTGCCCCTGGTGTACTGGTGGTTGGGCACAGCCTGGTACCAGTTACCAACGGCCATCTCCTTGATCGATGTCTTTACTCCGTTCAGGTACGTGATCAGGGGATCCACAGACTCCCTTCCTCCACATAGTCAACTGAAGCAAAGTCACCCATCCCTGCTGCCTCCTTCATCTCCTCCCCACCTCTGTACTGGACACACCCTCCCACAGGACACCCATTCGCACTGAACCTCCGATTTAAGGATAAAGGGGAAATCTTTTAGGACTGAGACTGGAATTCACAGCCACAGAATGTAGTTGAGGCCAATTCATTGGCTCTATTTAAGAGAGAGTTAGATGTTCTCCCCGTGACCTGAGGAGGGGTTCCCCGGTACCACCGGTTTCCTCCCACATTCCAAAGACGGACAGGTTGGTAGGTTAATTGGTTTAGTTTAATTGTAAATTGTCCCTAGGCAAGGAGGGGGGGGGATCTCGTTCAGGACACGTGAGAGGCTAGAAGTTGGTATGGAGGGTGTTGTGGAGAAGGTTAGTGGACAGAATAGGCAGATGCAAGGCAGATAACTAGGAAGGAGTGGTTAGTTTAAACTGCACATAAAGGGGCCTGTCGAGCAGATGATCTTAGGGCATGGATAGGTACGAGCGACTGGGACGTTGTAGCCATGAATGCAATCTAGTTAAGGGAGGGGCAGGACCGGCAGCTCAATGTTTCGGGCTACGGGAGCTTCAGGAGTGACAGCGGTAAGGGAAAAAGAGGAGGGGGGTTGCATTGTTGGTTGATGAGGATGTCACGGCAGTGTTCAGAGGTGACATTACAGACGGATCGTCTAGGGAGGCTATATGGGTGGAGTTGAGGAACAAGAAAGGGATGATCACCTTGTTGGGGGGGTACTATAGACCCCCAAATAATCAACGGGAATTAGAAGAACAAATGTGCCGGGAGATTGCAGACAGCTGCAGGTCAAATAGGTTGTTGTAGAAGTGGATTTTAACTTTCCCAATATACTGGGAAAATCATAGCGTGAAGGATTTAAATGGGGTGCAATTCTCGAAAGTGTTCAGGAGTGTTTTCTTAAGCAGTATGTGGAGACCACCACATGTGAGAGGGCAACACTGGATCTAGCATTAGGAATTTGGGAAAGGCAAGTTAATGTAGTGTGTGTGGATCCAGTGACCACAGGTCGATTAGGTTTAAGATAGTTATAGATGGGGACGGAGAGGGTCCACGTGTTAAAATGCACAACTGGGTTAAGGCCAACTTTGAGGGCATGAGAGAAAATTTCGCTTAAATTAACTGGAGCATGTCATTAGAGGGGAAAAGTGGGATATTTTAAGTGTGCGAACGAAAGCTCAGAATATGTACGTCCCCGTATAGAGTGAAGGGCAAAGCAAGCAAACGTAAGGAAGCTTGGCTGACGAGGGAAATTGACGCGTTGGTCAAAAACAAGAAGGATGCATAGGACAGGTATAGGCAGCTGGTGGGATCAAGTGCATCCCTTGAGGAGTTTCAGGAACTAAGGAGTAAACTGAAAAAGGTGATCAGAAGGGCAAAGAGGGGCCAGGAGATAGCTGTGGTGGGTAGCAACAATCCCAAAAGATTTTATAAATCCGTAAGGGGGAAAAGAGTAACCAGAGAGAGAGTGGGACCACTCAGGAATCAAAGCAGTCACATCTATGTGGAACTACAGGAGATGGGCAAGGTCCTCAATTAATATTTCTCCTCTGTATTTACCGAGGAGAAAGACAGTAGGACGGAATGTAGACAAAAATGCTGGAGAAAAATGCTGGAGAAACTCAGCGGATGAGGCAGCATTATGGAGCAAAGGAATAGGTGACCTATCGGGTCGAGACCCTTCTTCAGACTGATGTTGGGGGGGGGGGGCGGGAAGAAGAAAGGAAGAGGTTGGGACAGTGGGCTGTGGGAGAGCTGGAAAGTGGAGGGGAAGGAGGGAGAAAGCTAGGACAACCTGAAATTGGAGGTCAATGTTCATACTGCTGAGGTGGAAACTACCCAAGCGAAATATGAGTTGCTGCTCCTCCAATTTCGATGGGACTCACGCTGGTCATGGAGGAGGCCCAGGACAGATTTGGAATGGGAGGGGAGTAGAAGTGCTGAGCCACCGGGAGATCAGGATTGTTAATGCGAACTGTGCGGAGGCGTTGGGTGAAGCGATCGCCAAGCCTATGCTTGGTCTCACCGATGTAGAGCAGTTGAAACCTAGAGCAGTGGTAGCAATAGGTGAGGTTGGAGGGAGGTACAGGTGAACCTCTGCCTCACCTGCAAAGACTGCTTAGGTCCTTGGATGGAGTCAAGGCGGAGATAAAGCGACAAGTGTAGCATTTCCTGCAGTTTCAAGGGAAAGTACCAGGAGAGGGGGTGGTTTGAGTGGGAAGGGACGAATTAACCAGAGCGTTATGGAGGGAGCGGTCTCTGCGGAAAGCAGAAAGAGGAGGAGATGAGAAGATGTGGCCAGTCGTGGGATCCCGTTGGAGGTGGCGAACATGTCGAAGGATTATCTGTTGTAACTGACGGCTGGTAATGTGGAAGGTGAGGACAAGGGGGACTCTGCCCTTGTTACAAGAGGGGGGATGGAGATTGAGAGCGGAGCTACGGGATATAGAGGAGACCCTGGCGAGAGCCTCATCTACAGTCGAAGAGGGGAACTGCCATTCCCTAAAGAATGAGAACGTCTCAGATGCCGTGGGTTGGAACACCTCATCCCGGGTGCAGATGCGGCGTAGACGGAGGAATTGGGAGTAGGGGATAGAGTCCTTTCAGGAAGAAGGGTGGGAAGAAGTGTAATCCAGATAGCCATGGGAATCAGTGGGTTTATATTACATGTCGGTCAGTGGTCTGTTACCTGCGATGGAGATAATGAGGTGTAGAATCGGTAAGGAGATGTTGGAAATGGTCCAGGTGTATTTGAGTACAGGATGGAAGTTAGTAGTGAAATGAATGAAGTTAGTGAGTTATGTATGGGTGCAGGAGGTAGCACCAATGCACTCGTCAATGTAGCGGAGGTAGAGTTCGGGGATGGGTCCACGGTACGCCTTGAATAAGAAATATTTGACGTACCCTACAAAGCGGCAGGCATAGCTGGGGCCCATGCGCGTGCCCATAACTACGCCTTGGATTTGGAGGGAATGGGAGGAGTCAAAGGAAAAGTTGTTGAGGGTAAGGACCACCTCCACTAGGACAATAGGACGGAGGAACTTGGAGCCATCAATGGAAGTGTCTTGTGGGCAGTCAGTGTTACCATCGAGGAGGTGCTGAAGGTACTGTCGTGTTTGAAGGTAGACACATTTCCGGGAGCTGATCAGATTTATCCGAGGACATTGCAGGAAACAAGAGGGGAAATTGCGGGAGCCCTGGTTGAAATTTACGAGTCGTCCTTAAATACTGGAGGGGTACTGGAAGACTGGAGACGGGCAAATGTTGTGCCTCTTTTCAAGAAGGGCTGCAGGGAAAATGCTGGGAACTCTTGGCCGGTGTGCATAACATCTGTAGCTGGAAAGTTACTAGAGAGTATTCTGAGGGATAGGATAAACAGGCATTTGGATGGGCAAGGGCTGATTGGGGATAGTCAGCATTGTTGTGTGCGTGGGAGGACGCGTCTCACAAAGGTATACAAAATCATGAGAGGAATAGATCGGGTAGATGCACAGTTTCTTGCCCAGAGTATGGGAATCGAGGACGAGAGGACATATGTTCAATGTGAAGGGGAAAAGATTTAATAGTAATCCGAAGGGTAACGTTTTCACACAAAAGGTGGTGGGTGTATGGAACAAGTTGCCAGAGGAGGTAGTTAAGGCTGGGGTAGTTAAGGCTACCCCATCGTTTTAACAAACAGTTAGGTAGGTACATAAATACGACAGGTTTGGAGGAATTTGGACTAAACGCAGGCAAGTGGGACAGGTGTAGCTGGGACATTGTTGGTCGGTGTGGGCAAGTTGGGCTAAAGGGCCTGTTTCAAAACTGTATCACTCTATGACTCTAGTCTGTATAAGGTAGTCAGTCGGCGGGGTTCGTTGATCAGTGCGGATTCGGTGGGCCGAAGGGCTGTTTCTGTGCTGTGCCTTTAAACTAAACTTAAAAAATGATAACCCATTTATTGTACCCCAGGTAAACGCACCACAGGCCAACCTACTTGCACTACCCCAGATAAACCCACTAGAAACATAGAAAAAAACATAGAGAAATAGGTGCAGAAGGAGGCCATTCAACTCTCCGAGCCATGGACTACAAGATAGATTGCCCACACTACCCCAGATACACCCTCTGATATTGTACCCTAGGTTGACTAATCTTTGCATCAGTGTCACCATGGCTCTGAGCTTTGGGTGTGTGGAGTGAAGGTCTGTCAGCAGCGTGGGTCCATGGAGGGGTCTGTCCATCTCTTGACCATAATCATTGACCTGATTCTGTCAGTTTGATGGCAGCATTCGATTTGCTTGTAACGTGTGTGTGGGAAGGAACTGGAGAGGCTGTTTTAAACTGAAGATAGACACAAGAAGCAAGAGAAACTTAGCGGTTCGGGCGGCGTCGCTAGAGAGAAGGAATGGGTGATGTCATCCGACTCCAGAGATGCTGCCCGACCCACTGAATTACGGCAGCTTTTTGTGTCCATCTTGATTGACGGGGTTGGGTTCAATAGCCGGCTGACTTATGTGTGTTTCCCCTCCAGGTGTGTCCCTCACGTGAAGAAGTGGATGCTGCTGGTGTTGCTGGCATTACTGGGTAAGGACCTGCTCCATTTCTTTCATTGATCATTGATGTCTGCAGGACAATATGAAGAGAAAATCTTCACAGAGGGTTCAAGCAGTTGAGGCAAAGCATGAGGAGAAACAGTCAAGTTGAGAGTAAAGGATTAAAGGTGGAGGGAGGGGTTGAGGTCGGCCCTGGGCTGTATTTGACAGAACAACGCTGGCCAGTTTTTAGTGTAAACTGAGTATCCGGAGCCCAAGCCTCTTATTGGAATTAGAGAGTGAGGTCCAAGCAGCTGAATTGAGGTTGTGTTATATTGTACAGGCTCATTGCCTACAAATGCTCATCACACGTCAACCCATGTATTCCTGGGATCATTCTCGTAAACCTCCTCTGGACTCTCTCCAACACCAGCATATCCTTCTTCAGATGTGGAGCTCACAATACTTCAAATGTGGTCTGGCCAGTGCCATAAAGCCTCAGCGTTACATCTCTGTCTTTCCATTCTATTATCAGGGTGCTTGTATTTGATACTCTCGCTGTTCTAACGCGTGCAAAGATGCTAATCTCCAGATTGCTCCCAGTAGCTGGTACAATGAGTGTAGGTGCGGGAAGGGGGTGTGGGTGGTGAGTAGAGGAGTGCAGGTGCAGGAGGCAGGGCTGTATATTCCTCGGGCACTGGCACTGTTTCTGAAGGCAGGTGGCACCTCGAGGCTGGGAACAATCTCCTCGGTGGGTTTGTTAATGACGTTTGGACGGGTTGATATGATTTGGTATTGAAGGAAATTTGAGCCAAGATTTGGGGGAAAGTTGGGCAGAACAGGGAACGAGGGCATGTAGTTAGTGAGTGTTTGGGAGGAAGAGGAAAGAAAGGCTGGCAAATCCAATGGAGGAGTGTGGCTCCACTTGATGCAAGGATTCCATCGAGGGGAAAATGTCAGAGGCTAGAGGCCATAGCTTTCAGGTGAGAGTGGCGACGTTTAAAGGAGATATGATCCCAACGTTGTTTTTTAACTGTGGTGGATGTCTGGAACGTGCTTCCCGTGGTAATGGTGGAAGCTGATACGATAGTTGATGTTTAAGAATATTTTTTAGATTTTAGATAGGCACATGGATATGCAGGGAATGGTGGGAAATGGATCACATGCTGGTAGAGATTAGTTTAACTTGGCATCATGTTCGACACAGACATTGGGCCGAATGTCCTGTTACTGTGCTGTTCTATGTTGGAGGATGACTTGCTTTCACTCTGATTTTGTTCTGAGCAGCTCATTATGGAGAAGGGAGACTGAGGGATGACAGCACTTGTTAATGAAACGCTGTAAACTGTAAAAGGGATGATATGTGTAGGAAGGATCTGCAGCTGCTGGTTTAAATCAAAGAAGGGTTTTGACCCGACACGTCACCCATTCCTTCTCTCTAGAGATGCTGTCTGTCCAGCTGAGCTTATTTCAGCATTTGTGACTATCTTCAGAATGGATGATATGTTAGAAAGTCGTCAATTACGAATGATAGATGAAAATGGACAATTGCTGACTTGTGAGTGCACGGTTGAACCCAAATAGGGTGTGAGAGGCAACACGTTCATAAGCAAAGTTCCAACAAGTGTAAATGTGCAAGGACAATGTTATTGGATTTTAATTCCCCGGAGGTGAATCGTGATTAGTTGTAGCTATTCATACGAGGGGAATAATATTGTTACAGTAAACAAATGTGAAATATTGTGTGGGATGTGCAGATAATAAGGAGAGGCATCAAGGGTCGGTCATTATAGTCAATGGTAACTCACCAGGCTCGGATGAAATGTATCCCAGGATGTTGAAGGGAAACAGGGAAGAAATTATAGATTGACGACTGCTTTGGGGCCACCTCCTGCACCTACACACAACTGACTGACTTCATCCACTTCACCACCAACTTCCATCCGGCACTCCAATACACATGGACCACTTCCGACACTTCCCTACCATTCCTTGACCTCACCATCTCCATCACAGGGGACAGACTCCTGACCGACATACATTACAAACCCACTGACTCACATGGCTATCTGGACTACACGTCTTCCCACCCTGCCCCTGTAAAGACTCCATCCCCTACTCCCAATTCCTCCGCCTACGCCGCATCTGTTCCCAGGATGAGACATTCCATACCAGGGTATCGGAAATGTCCTCGTTCTTCATGGAACGGGGATTCCCAACCGCCACCATAGATGAAGCTCACACCGGGGTCTCATCCATACCCCGTAACACTGCTCTCTCCCCCCACCCACGCACTCGCAACAAGGGCAGAGTCCCTCTGGTCCTCACCTTTCACCCCACCAGCCGGCAAATACAACACATAATCCTCCGCCATTTCCGCCACCTCCAACGTGACCCCAACACTCGCCACATCTTCCCATCTCCCCCCATGTCTGCCTTCCGCAAAGACCGCACCCTCCGCAACTCCCTCGTCAATTCTTCCCTTCCCTCCCACACCACCCCCTCCCCGGGCACTTTCCGTTGCAACCGCAAGAAATGCAACACCTGTCCCTTCACCTCCCCCCTCGACTCCATTCAAGGGCCCAAGCAGTCGTTCCAGGTGCGACAATGGTTCACCTGTATCTCCTCCAACCTCATCTACTGCATCCGCTGCTCTAGATGTCAGCTGATTTACATCGGGGAGATTAAACGGAGGTTGGGCGATCGTTTCGCCGAACACCTCCGCTCAGTTCAGTCCGCAATAACCAACCTGACCACCCGGTGGCTCAGCACTTCAACTCCCCCTCCCATTCCCAATCCGACCTCTCTGTCCTGGGTCTCGTCCATTGCCAGAGTGAGCAACAGCGGAAATTGGAGGAACAGCACCTCACATTCCGTCTGGGGACCCTGCGTCCGGATGGCATTAACATTGAATTCTCCCAATTTTGCTAGTCCTTGCTGTCTCCTCCCCTTCCTCAACCCTCTAGCTCTCCTCCCACCCTCCCATCCGCCCCCCCTCGGGCTCCTCCTCCTCCCCTTTTCCTTCCTTCTCCCCCCCCCCCCCCACCCCCCATCAGTCTGAAGAAGGGTTTCGGCCCGAAACGTCGCCTATTTCTTTCGCTCCATAGATGCTGCTGCACCCGCTGAGTTTCTCCACCAATTGTGTGTACCTTCGATCTTCCAGCATCTGCAGTTCCTTCTTGAACAAGAAATTATAGATGCTCCGACCGTGATATTTTGACTTTTCCTCACTGCAGGAGTAATACTGGAGGATTAGATTACTAACATACGGTTGTTTAAAAAGGAAGCATGGGAGAACCCAAATAATTACAGGCCAGTTTGCTTAAACTGTGGAGGACAAATTATTGTAATAGATTCTAAATGGTATAAAATTCATTTAGAAGTGAATGTTTTTAGAACTGAGAGTAAGCATACAGGTTCAATAGGCAGTGAAGAAAGCTAATGGCATGTTGGCCTTCATAACAAGAGGAGTTGGGTATAGGAGCAAAGAGTTCCTTGTACGGGGCACTAGTGAGACCACACCTGGAGTATTGTGTGCAGTTTTGGTCTCCAAATTTGAGGAAGGACATTCTTGCTAGTGGATGCCAATTCTCTGGATGCTTTCAAGATAATTAGACAGAGCTCTTAAAGATAGCGGTCAGTGGATATGGTGAGGAGGCAGGAACGGGGTACTGATTGTGGATGATCAGCCATGATCATATTGAATGGCGGTGCTGGCTCGAATGGCCTACTCCTGCACCTATAGTCTAAACATTGAGTTAAGGAGAGATCGTCAGGATGGAGTTCTTGCAGGAAGGCTCTGTCTGATTGATGGTTACATTGTTTGAGTTGGTGACAAAGAATTGATAAGGCCAGCATGTTTCATGAAGACTATGATTTTCAGTGAGGTTTTTGGCAAGGCCCCATATGTTCACGTTCAAGTTCAAATTTTATTTGGTCACATACACCTAGGTGTAGTGACATTTTTTTTACCATGCAGCACATAAGACAAGAGAATGCATCATAACAGTAATAGATAGTTTCAACATCAAAACATCCCCCCACAATAATTCCTATTGTGGGGAAAGGTACAAAGTCCAGTCCCATCCCTATGTCCACCCATAGTCGGGCCTCCTTACTCCAGACCGTGGCTTCCGGAGCCGGCAGGGCCGCGCCGAATGGAGCTCAACTGGCGATCTCATCAAGAAATCCCTGCCTTCCGATGGAAAGTTCAGCGCCGCCGCTCCGCAACGGACCCAGCTCCAGTTACCGGAGTTTCAGCGAAGTCACCGCCAGCCCCGCAATGGCGCTCCAGCGCTGCACCGCCGTCCTCCGACCCGTAGCTCCGCCGCCGCCGATGCCGAGCCGGTACCGCTGCCGCCGGTGCCGCCGCCGCTGCTGAGCCGGTGCCGCCGGTGCCACCGCCGCTGCTGAGCCGGTGCCGCCGCCGCTGCTGCCGCCGCTGCTGAGCCGGTGCCGCCGCCGCTGCTGAGCCGGTGCCGCCGCCGCTGCTGAGCCGGTGCCGCCGCCGCTGCTGAGCCGGTGCCGCCGGTGCCGCCGCCGCTGCTGAGCCGGTGCCGGCGCCGCTGCTGCCGCCGCCGCTGAGCCGGTGCCGCCTCTTAGCCGGTGCCGCCGCCGCCGCTGCTGAGCCGGTGCCGCCGCCGCCGTCGATGCCGAAGCTCCAGGCGATCCCCTCAGGAGAAGCCGCTCCTGGCCCGCTGGTAGGCCTCTGGGACGGGTCGAAGCGCAGCCCGGAGAAAAGCTGCATCTCCGACCAGGTAGGGACCCTGAAAATTAGTTCCCCCTCCCCTCCCCCCTCCCCCACACATAAAAAGCTAGAACTCCTCACCAAAACACTAAACAAACTAAAAATAAGAAAAAGAGACGGAAAAAAACAGCTGCAGGCTAGGCAGCCATAGGACGGCGCCCTGTGTGCAGTTTTGGTCTCCAAATTTGGAGGTTGGTCAAAAGGTAAAAGGTGAGTGGTACATTGGACCCAAAATTTGATTTGTGGTAAAAAGCAACGGTTAATGTGTGGGAAGGAACTGCAGATGCTGGTTTACACCGAAGATAGACACAAAATGCTGGAGTAACTCAGCGAGTCAGATGACGTTTTGGGTCGAGACTCTTCTTCAGACTGAGAGTCAAGGGAAAGGGAAATTAGAGATATAGACAGTGATGAGGAGAGTTGTAAAACAAATGAATGAAAGATATGCAAAAAAGATAACAATGATAAAAGAAACAGGCTGTTGTTAGCTGTTTGTTGGGTGAGAAAGACTACAGACAACGAGACTCATCAAGTTATAAACATAGAAACATAGAAATTAGGTGCAGGAGTAGGGCATTCAGCCCTTCGAGCATGCACCGTCATTCAATATGATCATGGCTGATCATCCAACTCAGTATCCCGTACCTGCCTTCTCTCCATACCCTCTGATCCCCTTAGCCACAAGGGCCACATCTAACTCCCTCTTAAATATAGCCAATGAATTGGCCTCGACTACCCTCTGTGGCAGAGAGTTCCAGAGATTCACCACACTCTGTGTGAAAAAAGTTCTTCTCATCTCGGTTTTAAAGGATTTCCCCCTTATCCTTAAGCTGTGACCCCTTGTCCTGGAATTCCCCAACATCGGGAGCAATCTTCCTGCATCTAGCCTGTCCAACCCCTTAAGAATTTTGTAAGTTTCTATAAGATCCCCTCTCAATCTTCTAAATTCTAGAGAGTATAAACCAAGTATATCCAGTCTTTCTTCATAAGACAGTCCTGACATCCCAGGAATCAGTCTGGTGAACCTTCTCTGCACTCCCTCTATGGCAAAAAAGTCCTTCCTCAGATTTGGAGACCAAAACTGTAGGCAATGCTCCAGGTGTGGTCTCACCAAGACCCTGTACAACTGCAGTAGAACCTCTCTGCTCCTATACTCAAATCCTTTTGCTATGAAAGCTAACATACCATTCGCTTTCTTCACTGCCTGCTGCACCTGCATGCCTAATTTCAATGACTGGTGTACCATGACACCCAGGTCTCGCTCCATCTCCCCTTTTCCTAGTCGGCCACCATTTAGATAATAGTGTGCTTTCCTGTTTTTGCCACCAAAATGGATAACCTCACATTTATCCACATTATACTGCATCTGCCAAACATTTGCCCACTCACCCAGCCTATCCAAGTCACCTTGCAGTCTCCTAGCATCCTCCTCACAGCTAACACTGCCCCCCAGTTTAGTGTCATCCGCAAACTTGGAGATATTGCCTTCAATTCCCTCATCCAGATCATTAATATATATTGTAAATAGCTGGGGTCCCAGCACTGAGCCTTGCGGTACCCCACTAGTCACTGCCTGCCATTGTGAAAAGGACCCGTTTACTCCTACTATTTGCTTCCTGTTTGACAGCCAGTTCTCTATCCACATCAATACTGAACCCCCAATGCCGTGTGCTTTAAGTTTGTATACTAATCTCTTATGTGGGACCTTGTCGAAAGCCTTCTGGAAGTCGAGATACACCACATCCACTGGTTCTCCCCTATCCACGCTACTAGTTACATCCTCGAAACATTATATAAGATTCGTCAGACATGGTTTACCTTTTGTAAATCCATGCTGACTTTGTCCAATGAATTCACCACTTTCCAAATGTGCTGCTATCCCATCTTTAATAACTGACTAGCAGTTTCCCCACTACCGATGTTAGACTAACTGGTCTGTAATTCCCCGTTTTCTCTCTCCCTCCCTCCCTTCTTAAAAAGTGGGGTTACGTTTGCTACCCGCCAATCCTCAGGAACTACTCCAGAATCTAAAGAGTTTTGAAAGATTATTACTAATGCATCCACTATTTCTGGAGCTACTTCCTTAAGTACTCTGGGATGCAGCCTATCTGGCCCTGGGGATTTATCGGCCTTTAATCCATTCAATTTACCCAACACCACTTCCCGGCTAACCTGGATTTCACTCAATTCCTCCTACTCCTTTGACCCGCGGTCCCCTGCTATTTCCGGCAGATTATTTATGTCTTCCTTAGTGAAGACGGAACCAAAGTAGTTATTCAATTGGTCCGCCATATCCTTGTTCCCCATGATCACCTCACCGTTTCTGACTGCAAGGGACCTACATTTGTTTTAACTAATCTCTTTCTTTTCACATATCTATAAAGACTTTTGCAGTCAGTTTTTATGTTCCCTGCCAGTTTTCTTTCATAATCTATTTTTCCTTTCCTAATTAAGCCCTTTGTCCTCCTCTGCTGGTCTCTGAATTTCTCCCAGTCCTCCGGTATGCTGCTTTTTCTGGCTAATTTGTACGCATCATCCTTCGCTTTGATATTATCCCTGATTTCCCTTGTTATCCACGGATGCACTACCTTCCCTGATTTATTCTTTTGCCAAACCGGGATGAACAATTGTTGTAGTTCATTCATGCAGTCTTTAAATGTCTTCCATTGCATATCCACAGTCAACCCTTTTAGAATTAATTGCCAGTCAATCTTGGCCAATTCACGTCTCATACCCTCAAAGTTACCTTTCTTTAAGTTCAGAACCATTGTTTCTGAATTAACAATGTCACTCTCCATCCCAATGAAGAACTCATCCATATTATGGTCACTCTTGCCCAAGGGGGCACGTACAACAAGACTGCTAACTAACCCTTCCTCATTACTCAACACCCAGTCTAAAATAGCCTGCTCTCTCGTTGGTTCCTCTACATGTTGATTTAGATAACTATCCCGCATACATTACAAGAAATCCTCTTCCTCAGCACCCCTGCCAATTTGATTCACCCAATCTATATGTAGATTGAAGTCACCCATTATAACAGTTTTGCCTTTGTCGCACGCATTTCAAGGCCTTCTACGCCCGAACCTCCAGACTCAGAAACAGCTTTATTCCAAGAGCTATAGTGGCTCTGAACCGGCCCAGCTGAGTGCCCCCCCCCCACCCACCCCCTGGACAGTCTCCCTCGGATGGTCACGTCACTCAGCTTGCTTATTTATTTATTTTACTTTTCTTGCACATCGGTGGAGCTGCAAACTAAATCTCGTTGCACTGACGTGCAATGACAATAAAATATATTATTATCTCGACAATTGCTGTTATAAAGCACACTTTGGATCATGTGAAAGTCCCTTCAGATACACAAGGGAGCAACAATCGAAAGCTTTGTTAAACTTGGCAGGGTGTAATAAATGCTGTGGTGGGTGTTGGTGGGGTATTGGTGAAGGGTTCTATCGAAGATTGTGATCAGATTAAGGGGGTGGGGTAGCTGCTAGTAGCTTGTAGCAGTTGGCAACAGCACTCCATTGCCGGTGTGGTGTGTGTCAGACCATTGCTGCCAAATTTGATAAGCCGATGGGATCTGGGGGCTCAAAGTCCAGATCCATCAACACTGAAGATGCTTGACTGCATCTAAGGAGTGACACAAAATGTTGGCAGCTTGGTGGCGCAGCAGCAGAGTTGCCGCCTTACAATGCCCACAAGTTACTCCTGCGGAGATTGATAGGTTCTTGATTAGTAAGAGTGTCAAAGGATACGGGGAGAAGGTTGTGAGGGAAAAATAGATTGGCCATGAACAAATGGCGGAGCAGACTCAATGAACTGAATGGCTAATTCTGCACCTATGTCTTATGGTCTAAGGAAATGACTGCTCTCTCTATGGACCAGTGATGTTGACAGGGCAACAGCAACGAGTGTCTTCTCTATCACTGCAAATATAACTGTGTTATATGTGGAACACCCAACAACATCAAATGGTACATCTGACTCTGGGGTATGACATCACTTCAGGTTATTGTATTAGATTTTACAACGGTGAAGACAACTCTGATTCTATTACTGCAGTTCATCGCCACATCTCCTCCTCTCCATCTCTACGATGCAATTCAGTTCAGCTTTCAGAAGGCCTCGACCCGAAATGTCACCCATTCCTTTTCTCCGGAGATGCTGCACGTTCCGCTGAGTTACTCCAGCATTTTGTGTCTATCTTTGAGCAAATATCTACCGGGTTCCGCTCACATTTTAAACAGCATGCCCCTCACTGGCAATCTCCCATTGGGGGTAGAGTTCTTCTTGTGTAGAAAGTGTTCTCATTCTGCATTCCCACTTCCAACGATGCATTTCCAAATGGCCAGTAAAGCTTTATCTGCCCTGTCACATCACATTGCCTTGTGGTCACAAATTTGGCAGCAATGGTCTGACACACACCACACCGGCAATGGAGTGCTGCTGCCAAATTGGGAAGGAGCAGCTCATCTCAAGCAGTCCTTGAAAGCGAATTAAGAACCAGTGGACTTAGGTTTAAGGTGAGAGGGGCATGATTTAATAGAAACCTGTGGGAGGCTTCCTCTCTCAGAGGGTGGTGGGTATAAGGAACTAACTGCCGGAGTATGGGCACTGGGCCGCACAGTGCACAATGATAGCGTTGCTGCCTTGCAGCGCCAAATTAATACCTGAGTTCGATCCTAGCGATGGGTGCTGTGTAAAGGGAGTTTGTACATTCTCCCTGTGACCATGTGGATTTTCTCCGGGTGCTGCGGTTTCCTCCCACACTCCAAAGACGTACAGGTTTGTAGATGAATTGGCTTTTGTAAATTGACCCCAGTGTATAGGTAGTACTAGTGTATGGGGTGATCACTGGTTGGCGTGGACTCGGTGGGGCCAAGGGCCTGTTTTCACACTCTGACTAAAATCAAGTAAAGGAGGTAGTTGAGGCAAGTACCATTTCAGCATTTAAATGACGCATGGACAGGTAAATCAGTGGGAAAGGTTCTGAGGGATAAGGGCCAAACGCAAGCAAATGGGACTAGCTCAGATGGAACATCTTGGCCAGAATGGACGAGGTGGGCCGCAGGGGCTGTTACTGTGCTGTATGACTCTAAGATGAAAACCTCAAACATCAAAATTAAATTCTGAATGAAATGTAACAAAAAGTTGAAACATTGCTGAAAAGAGTTTGTTGCAAAGTAGCAGAAGACTCAGCAACCAGTCACTACACTGGAGGCAACACTAAGCTTGAGGAAGAGGCAGGAACTGCAAATGCTGGTTTGAAGATAGACACAAACAACTGGATTAACTCAGCGGGCCAGGCAACATCCCTGGAGAAAAGGAATATGCAACATTTCGTGTGGAGACCCTTCTTGATGAGGTAAACAGCCACTCATCATTGGAACAGGTAGAGGCTTCATCCAGTATTTGGGTTAGGACCGGATGTTCATCTGGAAAGGAGAAATGAGAAGAAATTGGATCAGAAATGAGAAGAGAGTTTGTCACATCCTCGAGTCTTAGTGAAGGAGTCTACGCGTTCACTCACCTGTTATCACACCTGGCCTCTCTCCACATTGCTCCTCTTCTCTACAACGCTCCAATGATCATCACACGCGTAGCCATGAGCACCAGCATGGAACTAGCTCCAAATGCCTTGTGTGGTCCAACAACACCTGCCCAGCAAGCAAATACAGTATACATTAGGCAAAGTACATAGGTCATAATATCATAAGCGATAGGAGCAGAACTAGGCCCTTCGGCCCATCAAGTCGACTCTGCAATGGTTGCTCTATCTCTCCCTCCTAACCCAATTATCCTGCATTCTCCCCATAACCTCTGAAACATGTACTAATCAAGAATCTATCTACCTGCCTTAAATATATTAACTGACGGCCTCCACAGCCTTCTGTGGCAAAACATTCCTCAGATTTGCCACCCTCTTTGTATGTCTTAGAGTCATGGGCATGGAAAACACCCACCTTGCCCCAACTCTTTGGTATAGTTAGTGTGGTTTATTGTCTGTGAATACTCATCATTGCCAACCATGATGTCCCATCTCAGCTAATCCTATTTGCCCATGTATCAGTCCAATTATCATAAATGCTGTTATAGTACCTGCCTCAACTACCTCCTCTGGCATTTCGTTCCATATACCCACCACCCTCAAAGTCCCTCACCTTCCTATTTAATCTTGTCCCTCTCACCTTAAACATATACCCTCTGGTTCTTGATACCCCTTTCCTGGATAAAAGACTGGGCATTCACCTATCTATTCCCCTCGTGATTTATTCACCTCTATAAGATTACCCCTCAGCCTCCTGTGCTCTAAGAAGTTCTAGCCTGCCTAAGCTCTCCCGATGCTCAAAATATACAGTTAAAAAGCTCGACTAACATCGCGGGTCAGGCAGCATCTCTAGAGAAAAGGATTAAGTGATGCTTTAGGTCAAGACCCTTATTCAGACATCCCTATGCTCAGTCTCTTGAGTCGTAGCAACAACCTTGTATATCTTGTCTGCACTCTTTCCATCTTAATGGCATCCTTGTTATGGCAGGGTGACTAAACCTGAACACAATACTCCAACTGTGGCCTCACCAACGTCTTGTACAAATGTAACATAACGTCTCAACTTCTATCCTCAATACCATATCTGATGAAGCCCAATGTACCAAAAGCCTTATGTACCACCCTATATTAACACAATTGATGCCTCTGTCAGGAAACTCTATACCTGTACTCCCCAGATTCCACTACTCTTTAACACACCACAGGACCCTGCCTATGATGGCACTGGAGGGGTTGCAGGTGAGATTTACAAAGACTGAGTAAATTAGCCATAGAGTCATCCAGTCCAGAGAAAGGCCCTTTGGCCCAATTCATTCATGCTGACCAAGATGACCCAGTTGCCCATGTCATGAATATTTGAATAGGCTGTGGTTCTTCACTTTATTTTTAGTTTAGAGATACAGCCATCTCTTGACATTAACACTACCCTACACATACACCAGCCAATTAACGTGCAAACTTTTAAGTCTTTGGAGAGTGGGAGGAAACCGAAGATCTCGGAGAAAACCCATGCGGTCACCGGGAGAACGTACAAACAGCGTGCAGACAACTCCCATAGTCGGATTCGAACTTGGGTCTCGGGCGCTGTAAGGTAGCAACTCTACCGCTGCACCACTGTTCCTCTCTCTTAGGTAAGCAGGAAGCTGAGGGTTGGTTTGATATAGGACCTGAGTAAATAGGGAAGACCTACTGTCCTTAACAGAGCAGTTAAAAACAAAATGAAAGATTGGATGTGATCGGTAGGATTTGGAGGAGGGATTGAAACATTTTCCACACAGAGGAGGGAGGCGTCTGGAAATCATTGCCGGTAGAGTGTGATGGAGACAGAAACACTGACCACATTTAAACTGGCTAACTGTGTACTTGAATTGCCGATCTATCAACCCAGTGCTCGTAGACGTGGTGAACGATAAGATACGATAGAACTTTATTCATCCCAGGAGGGAAATTGATCTGCCAACAGTCATAAAAATACAAAATATATGAAACATAAAATTAAAGTGACGAATGGAAAGGATTGGGGCTGTGCAACGATTGGGGGGGGGCGGGAGAGTGTCTTAGTCTACCCCACAACAGAAGAGGTTACAGCCTCAGAATTAAAGGACGTTATTTTTAGGAAGGAGATGAGAAGGAATTGCTTTAGTCAGATGGTGGTGAATCTGTGGAATTCCTTGCCACATAATGATATGGAGGCCAACTCAGTGGATATTTGAAAGACATAGATAGATTCTTGACTAGTAAGTCTGTCAGGGGTTATGGGGTGAAGGCAGTAGAATGGGATTAGGAGGGAGAGATAGATCAGCCATGCTTGAAAGGTGGAGTAGGCTTGATGGGCTGAATGGCCTAATTCTGATCCTATTACTTATGAAATGAGTACGGGAGGAACTCAGCGGGTCGGTCAGCATCTGTGGAGGGAAATGGACAGGTAATGCTTCAAGATGAAACTCATGCTTAGGATTACAGCATCTGAAGTTCTTTGTTCCATTCCCTCCACAGGTGCTGCCTGATCCGCTGAGTTACTCCAGCACATCGTGTTTTGTTCAGGATTCCGCTGCACTTCCTTGGGTCCGATCCCAAACGCCATTTGTTCCATTTCCCTCCTCAGCGGCACTCCGACCATCTGAGTTCGTACAGCCCTTTCTGTTTTCCTCAACATCCCAGCATTTGGAGTTTCTTGTGTTTGACTGCAAACAAAGGAGATTGTGATGGGCTTCAGGAAGTGAAGATGCACAGTCTTTTACCCAGAGTAGGGGAATCAAAACCCAGAGGTGATAGGTTTAAGTTGAGAGGGGAACGATTTAATAGCAATTTGAGGGGCAACTTTTTCCGACAGCAGGTGGTGGTTATGAAATGGGCTGCCAGAGGGGGTAGTTAGGCAGAAATTGTCACAGCTTTTAAGACATTTGGATAGATACGTGGACAGGAAATATTTAGAGGGATATGGACCAAACATGATAGGTGAGGATGGAGTTGCTGGCGCACCTTGGCCGGCATAGGCAAGCTACGCCGAAGGACCTGCTTCCGTACATTATGGCTCTATGACTGTAACTGTGGACATGAACAAGGTCTGCTACACATATTGGACTGTTCTCAAAGCAAGGTTGCTCAAGAAAGGTCTCGACCCAAAACATCACCCATTCTCTCCAGAGATGCTGCTTGGCCCACTGAGTTACTCCAGCATTTGGTGTCTATCTTCGATTTAAGCCAGCATCTGCATTTCCTTCCTCCGCAAGGTTGCTCAAATGTTACCACAGACCATCCGAGACTAATGATGTTGTAACAATGCCCGTATTGTATATCTATGTCTTACTGCATGCCAACCAACGCATCTTCCATTCTTACTTCATGAACCCTTCCATCCTTTGAACAAAAATTGCTTCTAAATTGCATCCGACGGGGGATTCCAGTAAAATAAAGTCAAACTGGTTTTGCAACTGTCATCAGAACATTAATAAAGGATATTTGATCTAGTTACTCCGTTTCTCTTACCACAAATGAAACTTAACCATCTGAATGCTTGCAGCATATTCTGCTTTTATTTTAGATTTCCAGCATCTGCAGTTGATTTTGAACTATGTTGGACAGGTACCACCACATGTGTAAGGAAGAACATTGTTGATCTATGTAGGTAACGCCAGGAAAATACAATGGGATCTTCAAACACAATTTTGGGGCTCCAGCGTGAACTGATATAATGGGAAAACTCATTTAGCAGACCAGTTTTGAAAAAGCTATCGATTTCTAATTCGGCTCTGTTTCAGCTGGTAGAGTCATAGTCGTAGAGCATGGAGACGGGCCCTTCAGCCCAACTTGCCCTTGGCAACCAAGATGCCCCATCTACAACCGTCCCATCTGCCCAGGTTTGGCGCATAACCCTTTCCTACCCATGTGGCTATCCAATGATCTGTTATGGTACCTGCCCCCACTACCTCTTCTGGTAGTTATTTCCATATACCTAACATACCCTGTGTGAAAAAGTTGCTTCTCAAGTTATATTAAATAGACAATAGACAATCGGTGCAGGAGTAGGCCATTCGGCCCTTCGAGCCAGCACCGCCATTCAATGTGATCATGGCTGATCATCCCCAATCAGTACCCTGTTCCTACCTTCTCCCCATATCCCCTGACTCCGCTATTTTGAAGAGCCCTATCTAGCTCTCTCTTGAAAACATCGAGAGAACCGGCCTCCACCGCCCTCTGACATTTCGTTGCTGCAGGAAACAACGAATGGATCAAAACATTTGTTTTTTATTTTATTTATTTATTTAACCTTTATTTAACCAGGAGAAGTCTCATTGAGATTAAAAATCTCTTTTACAAGAGAGTCCTGGCCAAGACAGGCAGCAGCACAGTTCCACAGTTACAGACAATAATTTAAAAAAACCCAACAGAGAACATATAAATAGAGTCACAGTCAGAACATCATCAAACAAAGCATGTACAGACAGAAGAGCCCGCTTCAACATCATTAAGAGGGGGTTTAAATATGTTTATAGAAACCAGCTCCTTAAGTTTCAGTTCATTCTGCAGCTGGTTCCATGCGAAGGGAGCAGCATAACTAAATGCCATTTTCCCCAGTTCAGTACGGACTTTAGGTACAGTTAGTAAGAACAAGTCCTCAGAGCGGAGCTGATAAGTTCCTGTGCTTTTTCGAATTACATACTTCTGCAGGTATGAAGGAAGAACACCGAGGATAGTCTTATACATAAGGATATGCCAATGATGGAGTCTGCGGGTGGACAGGGCAAACCATCCAACTTGAGCATACAAAGTGCAGTGGTGCGTGAGGGTTTTAAAATTAGTAACACATCTCAGTGCTCCGTGGTAGACCGTGTCCAAAGACTGTAGGCATTTTGAAGATGCATTCATATATAAAACATCACCATAGTCCAACACAGACATGAACGTTGCAGGAACAAGTCTTTTTTTGGCTTCAAAAGAAAAACAAGATTTGTTTCTAAAGTAAAAACCTAATTTTATCTTTAGTTTTTTCATAAGTTGCTGGATATGAGGTTTAAAAGAGAGAGAATCGTCAATTATAATTCCCAGATATTTATATTGAGACACAGATTCGACCACAGAGCCCTGCAAAGTGGTGATAGGAGGGAGGTCCGAGGGCTTTGATTAAGCTTTAGTGAACAGCATGAGCTTTGTCTTGTCAGCATTTAAAACAAGTTTTAAATCACACAGGTTATGTTGCACAGTGTTAAAAGCAGTTTGCTGACAGAGAGCCTGATTTGGGGTAGACGCAGAGCAATATATCACTGTGTCGTCAGCATAAAAGTGAAAATTGCGTTCGGAGCTTTATGATCTAGACTATTAATATAAATAGTAAATAATAAAGGTCCTAGAACCGATCCCTGTGGCACACCCTTGGATACATTAAGAGAGCTAGAAGTAATGCCTTCTGCTCGCACACACTGGGATCTGCCTGATAGATAGTTTTTAAACCAACAGACAGCTTGATCAGACAAACCGATGCTGCATAGTCTTTGTAACAATAAGGCATGATCCACAGTATCGAAAGCCTTTGATAGGTCAACGAAAAAGGCTGCACAGTGTTGCTTATTGTCTAAAAATTCAATAAAATCATTTACTACTTTTAAAGCAGCTGTTGACGTACTATATTTTTTCCTAAAACCAGATTGAAATTCAGATAAAATACTGTTTGTTGATAAAAAAAAGTCCTTCAGTTGTTGGTTTACAATGGATTCCAGCACCTTAATTAAAACAGACAGTTTGGATATGGGCCTATAGTTGTTTAGCACAGTGGGGTCCTCCCCTTTTAACAGTGGGAGAACAAAGGCAGATTTCAAAATAAGGGGAATTTCGTTTGTCTCCAGGGATAGATTAAAAAGATAAGTCAGATGCAATGCAATAAAATCAGCGGCTAACTTTAGGAAGTAAGGCTCAAGGTTGTCTGGACCTGCCGATTTTTTTGTGTCTAAACATCTCAGGGCCGTATGCACCTCCGAAAGTGTAACAGCGTCAAATGTAAAGGCTTGTCCCTCAAAAAAACAACTACTATCAGAGCAAGCAGAGGAAGCAGATGAGCCTTGAGCTGTGTTTTGAGAGTTGAAAAGTGAACCAGAGGCAATGAAATGCTCATTAAAACAACCAAGCATGTCAGCCTTTTCATAAATTTGGGTAGAGTCTTTGACAATGCATGGAGGTAGCTCAATAACATTTTTATTTCCAGTTATTGATTTAATGGTTTTCCAGAATTTCAACGGATTGTTTAGGTTATTTGAAGTTTCAGTAAGGAAATGATCAGCTTTGGCTTTTCTAATTGCAACTGTGCTTGCATTTCGCAGCTGCCTAAAGAGCAACCAGTCTGATCCAGGACCCGTACTCCTGGCTTTAGACCATGCCACATTGCGCTCATGGAGTAAAATGGATAATTCTGACGTGAACCATGCATTATCCCTGCCCCTCACTCTATACTTCCTAAAAGGAGCGTGCTTGTTAACAATTTCAATAAAACCATCATAAAAGAATTTCCAGGCATTTTCAACATCAGGAATTACATTAATTTTCTCCGAGCCAAAGAGAAACAGGTCATGAAAAAATGCTTGCTCCACAAAATGTTTCATGTCCCGCTTTATGATGACACGCGGTTTGGTTTTAGGAACTTTTGTTATGTCTTATAATTCTCTTTATTTTGCATAATATAATAACAACATATTAATTTTATAGAACAACCGGCTTGTATGGCAGTTATTACGTAACAAGCAGCAGCTAACGTGATCTGGCAAACATTATTTGTTTAAATGACCGACACTAATCCCAATTAATTTGCCTTGCTTAGTAGTCATATGTTTTCTCTGGGGAATAAGTTACTAACTTTAAAAGTTATAAGCGACCTGCCAGACCATTGGCAGGAAACGTCCATTATCTTTGAGCATGGCATTACCGGTACTCAACCAGGTTGAGAACATTTTCTACCCTGTTCTTGCCATCATTGGTGTTCCTGGTAAGCCTTTTATCCTTTTCAGCCGATGGATGAACCGACGTGTTGCCTATACTGTTAAAATATGTTTGCTACGACTTATTACCCGAGCCACTGATACAATTATTGACACCGAAAACCCATCCATCACAATTCTATCTACTGCCAATAGATCGTGTGCTATTTAGACAGAAACATGGATAGGCAGTGATCGTAGGATATAGACCACCTGTAAACGTAAGCTTTGTTTAAAATTGTGTAACGTTTGGTCTAAACATTGTAGACCTAAGAACGTGTTACTGTGCTTTATTTTGCACAGTTTATTTTGGAGACTGGAGCACATGGGAGCTGGAGTCCACACTGACCATCGATTACACGTTCACACTGATTCCACGTGATCGCACTTACGCATTCACTCGCCACACATTAGGCGCAAATTTACAGAGGCCTACAACCCCCTATGTCTCGGCCGTCTGCGTGGAGGGAATCTGGAGCACCCGGAGAAACTCACTGGTAAAATGAGCAAAGTTCACACAGACAGCGGGTTAGTCTATGCTGGTGTTCTCAGTTAAGTGTTGTATGTTCAATGTTGAATGTTCTACACATGTCCTCTGTTCAATGAGCGGAAATGACGATAATCATACCGATCATGATGAGCATTTGATCTGCGGATTGTCAATAATTTAAGGCGCAAGTCCTCGGCTAGAAATACAGGTCTATGTTCATGGATTAGTGCAAATAGATTGTTTAAATCCAACCGTTACGTTGCGGAGGGTGTGGAATGAAAATCAATAAATTATGCATTCATTTTGACATTGTCTCCCAATGAGAAGCAGACGAGATCCTGCCACGGCTCCTCTACTGGCGCACCTCGTATTCACGGGTTCGTTCTATCGCCCACTGTAGGTGTAGCTGGTCCGATGTGGCTACACCAGTCTGTAGCTGGTCCGGACTTTTCTGGTTCCAGTACAGGCATTAAATAAAGCAGATTGTATTTATTCTTCATCGGCAAATCAAAAAATACTGACATCTAATGCGGCGAATTCTGCTCCAGCGATATAGATGGTGACACGTACGGTTCATCCCTTCTATGTCGCCTAAAAATATAATTGGATTCACCCACTGGTTTTCCTTTTGACGCGAAATTCGCAAATTCAACAATGATTACACAAAAACCGATGCGTTATCGATAACCTATTGGGAAAGGTAAACAGCGAGCAACATTTCGTAAGTCGAAGGAAACTGAACAATGGGCCGCACCCTGGTGCAGATCGCAGAGCTGCTGCCTCAACAGCGCAGGAGACCGCTTTCGATCCTGACCTCTGGTGCTAATTGTGGGAAGTGTTCCTCCCTGTGACCACGTGTGTTCACCCGGTTCTTCAGTTTGCCGTGATTCTGTAAATCCAGTTATAACATTGACCGCAGGATTCTGTTCATTATTGTTTAGAAAAATAATCTATTATTTCCCTTTCACCCATAAAGCTGTGTGGGCGAAACGAGGAAAAGGAGCAGCTTACCGAATCAATACAACTATTCACTTTCATTCGAAGTACTGTCAAAGTAATATTCTCCTAGAACAATAAATTATAGTTATTTCAATTTTAATTTCCACTTTTTTACAGCTAACCTGTTTGCAATCGTTATCCTCTCCAGGAGAAAGTGTGGTCTCTCTAAATGTATCACCCTCTATCCGATATCCTTGGCCGCAGCTGATCTAATGGTTCTGATATTCGAAGTAATTCTCTCAGAGATTACAGTTGCCTATTTTCCGATTACCTTCCTTTACGTAACCCATATGTGTAAACTGCATATTGTCTTGAATTGTATTTTGATTGATTGCTCCGTATGGCTAATAGTGACTTTCACCTTCGATCGAAGTATCACTATTTCCAATCTGAATTTAAGAGCAGAATATTGCGCTGAGAAAACTGCGGCTTTGGTGATAGCACTGGCGTGTCTCTTGAGTATTATTCAAAATATTCCAGTATATATTTCCCTCGAACCTCTACAATTAGTTGACAACGTGGTTTGGTACTGTTGGACAACATTAGAAAACTACACCTCACCATTATGTGCAGCACTCTGGTGGATGAAAACAATTCTCACCCCATTTACACCAAATTTACTGATCATCCTCCTCAACGCCATGACAATAAGAAACATTGTACACGCCAATAGAGTGAGGAGCGGTCTCCGAGGGAGCAAAAATACCCAGACCGGCGCAGATATCGAGGTGGAGAACAGAAGGAAGTCAATCGTTCTATTGCTGGCCATATCCGGTAGCTTCGTACTACTTTGGATGGTGACCTTCGTGTGTTTCCTGAGTGCATACTCCCTGGACGTTCACGTTTTAGGATCAGATTACATGGATCCATTTAACATTGCAGAACAGTCCGGATAAATGCTGAGGGCTCTGAGTTCCTGCACCAACACGTTTATTTATGGGGTGTACAGGAAGAAAATCAGGGATTAATTAAAAACGGTGATTAAGAACCCATTCGTTTGCGTTTGCAATTTAATAAAGTGTTTTTAATGTCCCGGAGAAACTGAAAATTATTCTCGAAATCACCTCGTGTTCTAGGTTATATGATTGCATCTAATGTTCCGAGATACCACTCGCACCGTCGACTCAATACCGACTGCCATGGTACTACTTGCAGCCCCTTTGTCCTCCGCACGCCTATTGAATGTATCCCCTTACATGCCACTGAAATGCCCACTAACGCCCCAGCAGCCCAACTGTTTTATGACCATATCATGGAGGCAATTAACTCTGTCAACCAATTTACGTCTTTGAGACGTGGACGGGATGTGGTGCCCATGAGACGAATCCCCGCGGTGGCAGGAAGATATATGCTAAAACCACATTCATCAGAGAACAGAGTCAGGAGTAGGAGCCTGCAGATACGTTATCTTCAATAGATAGACACAAAATGCTGGAGTAACTCAGCGCGACAGGCAGAATCTCTGATGAGAAGGAATGGGTGACATATCGGGTCGAGACCCTCCCTCAGCGAGCAGATATTGATTTTATTAAAAGGACACATGTGATAGAGTAAATCAGCAGGTCAGGCAACATCTCTGGGGAACAGGGGTGTGTGACGCAATAACAAGGAACTTCATGTGTTGGTTTATGCCGACGACAGAGACGAAACGCGGAGTAAATCGTCCCTGGAGAACTTGGATCGGCGACTTTTTGGATCGGAACCCTTCTTCAGACTAAATAAGGTTTCCAACCCGAAACATCATCAGACCATGTTCTCCGGGAATGATGCCTGATTCCCGGAGTTACTCAGCATTATGTGTCTTTGTTACGTTTTGGGTCGATACATTGAAGACCTGTGTGCCTTTTCTGGACATTTTTTTTCCAACTGCCGGCGCGACATCAACTGTCTTCAATTCTCTACTGCACTTGCCGATCACACCCCTTCTGAACGCAGAGCCCGCCCCTTTCTTGGCAAACATTCAGACATTGTTAGTAAACCCACCAACAAGGAAGATGCCATTGTAAATAAGCGGGCTGAACTGTACCCAGTTGAGGTAAGAGATCAGCTCTTGAACACCTCCTCACACTTACACATCGACCATGATCCCACGGACGCACACTAGGCCATTACCTCCCAGGCAGTTTCTGATGGCAGCGCCTCCGGCGATCTCCCCTCCACAACCACCATCCTCATAGTTCCCCGGCCCCACGCTGTCCGCACTACCTCCTCCCCAAAATCCACAAAGCAGACCCATTGTCACTACCTGCTGCTACCCCGTTGAACCCATCTCTACGTACATCGATTCCATATCATCCCTCCTCTTGAGCCACCTCACGCCTCCGTCAACCTCAACTCAATCGCCCTCCATCTCTTTAATAACATTAGCGATCGAGGCCCCATTTCGTCATTCTCACCATGGTCGTTCAATTCCATCACATCTCTCTCCTGCTCTGAGTTTCAAGGCACTCTGCTTCTTCCTCGAATAGAGACACATTCAATGCCCCTTTTACTAACACTCTTCTCCGCCGGCGCATTATCTCCTCGCCCGGAACAAGTTATCTTTAGACTACTCTCGCTTTCACCATGTTAAAGGTAAACCTACGTGGTCCCGAATGAATAGTGGATATGCATGCATTTTGGTCGGGTACGTCGAACAATCCTTCTTCCAGGTGTACATTGGCCCTATCCTCCGTCTTTCACCGCCACATCTACGATTGCATCGGGGCTGCCTCCTGCATCAGTGCTGCCTTAGTTCATTCAATTTCCTTAAACACTAACGTCCACTTTGCTCCCAAATTCACGAGGCCAATCCCCGCCCCCCCCCCCCCCCCCCCCCCATCATCCCGAGTGCCGATGAAATAACTTCAATTTCTTGATTGAAGCATTTTTGGAAACTGCTCAATGTTTAATATATTTAAGAAGGAACTGCAGATGCTGGAAAATCGAGGGTACACAAAAATGCTGGAGAAACTCAACGGGTGCAGCAGCATCTATGGAGCGAAGGAAATAGGCAACGTTTCGGGCCGAAACCATTCTTCAGACTGTTGGGGGGTGGCGGGGAGAAGAAAAGAAAAAGGAGGAGGAGCCCGAGGGTAAAGTGATCAGAGGAGACAGCCCAAGGGCTGAGGAAGGGGAGGAGACAGCAAGGGATAACAAAATTGGGAGAATTCAATGTTCATGCCCGCAGGACTCCCCAAGCGGAATAAGAGGTGCTGTTCCTCAAATTTCCGGTGTTGCTCGCTCTGGCCATGGACGAGACCGAGGACTGAGAATTCGGATGGGGAATGGGAGGGGGAGTAGAAATGCTGGGCCACCCGGACGTCAGGTTGGTTATTGCGGCGCCATTGCGGGCGCCGATTATTGCGGTCCCGCGACGCCATCTTTGCCACGAGGAGCGCCTCCAGTAATCACCAGGACGCCGCCTTCACCGACCTCCAACTTCACCGACCTCCACGTCGATGCTGCCGCCGACCTTCACCTGCCTACCGCTAACATTGAGAACATTTTTCCTGCATGGAGCCTGCGGGACTCGGAGCTGGGGCAGCGGGACTCGGAGCTGTTGCAGCGAGACTCGGAGCTGATGCAGCGGGGCTCGGAGATGATGCAGCGGGGCTCGGAGCTGAGGATGCTGGACTCGGAGCTGTTGCAGCGGGACTCGGAGCTGATGCAGCGGTCCGGAGCTGAGGCTGCGGGACTCGGAGCTCGGGAAGCGGGTCTCGGAGCTGTTGCAGCGGGACTCGGAGCTGATGCAGTGGGACTCGGAGCTGATGCAGCGGGACTCGGAGCTGAGGCTGTGGCGGGCCGACTCGGAGCGGATACGGCGTTCCGGCTTTCGGCAGCGGCGACATCACCACGGAGGACCGCTGTACTGGAGAGCGGCATCTTCGGCCTGGATCGATCGCCTCAGCGCAGAGGGAGAACAAGGAGGGAAGAGACAGAGACTAAGACTTTTGCCTCCATCGCAGAGAGGAGGTGCTTGGTGAACTGAATGTGGTGGATGTTAATTAGTGTTTATTGTATGTTTTGTTATTTATTGTTACTGTGTATGACTGCAGGCAACGTAATTTCGTTCAGACCGAAAGGTCTGAATGACAATAAAGGAATCAAATTCAAATAATCCCTTGAGAATATAATATGTTCCTATAAAATACCCTCTCATCTTTCTAAATTCCAGTGAATACAAGCCCAGTCGACCTATTCTCTCCACCCAGGGACGCTTCCTGAGTGGAATTTTCACGTGCTCGCTGTTGATTGCGTTGATTCAAAAGTCAGCTATGGCTTCTTCCATGTCCCAAAGACCCGGGCGCTCTACATTCCTCTCACAACCCGCCCTGTATTGTCGGGGATCTGTATTCTGCAATTTGCTTCGAGTTTGCAGGGAATGGATGCGAATGTTGGATAACATTGAACTAGTGTGAATGGGTGATAGATGACGGGCGCGACTCGGTGTACCGGGCGCTGTTACCATGCTGTACAAATCAATCAATCCATCAAGCAGTGACCCAGGGAGAACCTACGCCAGCACAGGGAGAAGGTGCAAACAGCACCAGTGACCAGTATCGATCCTAGGTCGCTGGGGCTGTCACGCAGCAGTGCGCCTGCTGTCCATTTGCCTTGAGGGAAAGGGCCGAAAAAAATCGAACGCCTTATAAAGCAAGTACGATATGAAATATAGTTTACCAGAGGCGTGAATTGGATGCAGTATTTGCATTCATATGTATCGCGAAAGCAATCTGCGACTGGTTGTGAGGAAGGTACGTCTGCCAACGACACATACCGTAGACTCGCTGTGATATACTTCTAGATCCAATGTATTAGACCTGCTTTGTCTACAGAACGATCCTAGTTTTAAAGTTGATGCTACGTTCTGCCTGCACATAGAAGGTTTTACGATTAGGTATGGCGCTGGACAGTGCGATGTGCAAATGGTATATGCAAATTAGCCCATATTCTTTGCTCTCCACGTTCCTCCGTGGATGAGAGAATATTCTTCAGAATTAATTTGAATCAAGCAGATCCATCAGAAATTAAACATCTGTCTTCAATGCATTATGTGTCTGTTTATGCAGTCATGTCATTTTTCGCAGTTCTGTTCATTATTAGTTTCCGAACTGCACCTTCCGGGTATTCATTCAATAATGTGTAGGCGAGTCGTGTAGGCGACACGAGTAAAAGGAGCATCTTATATATTCCAGTCAGAGGAAGGGTCTCGATCCGAAACGTCACCTATCCTTCGCTCCATAGATGCTGCCTCACCCGCTGAATTTCTCCAGCATTTTTATCTTCCTTCGATGTTTCCAGCAGCTGCAGTTCCTTCTTAAATATTAAAATACTCCATTTACTTTCGTTCGAACGACTGTGAAACTGATGTTCTCCTGTAAAAATGAATGTTGCTGATTTTAGGTTCGTCTTTTCCACAGCTATTCTGGTGGCGATCACCTTTCTCTCCCGGGGAAAGATTGGTTTCTCCAGATGTATAACCCTCTATCTGGTATCCATGGCCGTAGCTGATTTAATGGTTCTGATCTTCGAGGTAATTATCTGCGAATTTTCCGATTATAGACAATAGACAATAGGTGCAGGAGTAGGCTATTCGGCCCTTCGTGCCAGCACCGCCATTCAATGTGATCATGGCTGATCATCCCAAATCAGTACCACGTTCCTGCCTTCTCCCCATAACCCCTGACTCCGCTATTTTGTAAATGTATTTTCATCGATTGCTCTGTCTGACGAAGGTGGCGTTCACCTTCGATCGATTTATCTCTATTTGTCATCATAATTTACCAGTAAAATATTGCTCTGAGAAAACTGCGGCTTTGGTGATAGCAGTGACGTGTATTACTCAAAATATCCCAGTGCATTTTTCCTACGTACCTCAAGACATAATTCACAACGAGGCTTGGTATTGTGGCATAACCCCACAATTCTACACGTCACCGTTATCGGCGGCACTTTGGATGATATAGAAACATAGACACATAGAAACATAGAAACATAGAAAATAGGTGCAGGAGTAGGCCATTCGGCCCTTCGAGCCTGCACCGCCATTCAATATGATCATGGCTGATCAACCAACTCAGTATTCTGTACCAGTCTTCTCTCCATACCCCCGACCCCTTTAGCCACAAGAGCCACATCTAACTCCCTCTTAAATATAGCCAATGAACTGGCATCAACTACCCTCTGTGGCAGAGAATTCCAGAGATTCACCACTCTCTGTGTGAAAAATGTTTTCCTCATCTCGGTCCTAAAAGATTTCCCCCTTAACCTTAAACTGTGACCCCTTTTTCTGGACTTCCCCAACATCGGGTACAATCTTCCTGCATCAAGCCTGCCCAACCCCTTAAGAATTTTATAAGTTTCTATAAGATCCTCCCTCAATCTTCTAAATTCTAGCGAGTACAAACCGAGTCTATCCAGTCTTTCTTCATATGAAAGTCCTGACATCCCAGGAATCAGTCTGGTTAACCTTCTCTGTACTCCCTCTATGGCAAGAATGTCTTTCCTCAGATTAGGAGACAAAAACTGTACGTAATACTCCAGGTGTGGTCTCACCAAAACCCTGTACAACTGCAGTAGAACCTCCCTGCTCCTATACTCACATCCATTTGCTATGAATGCTAACATACCATTCGCCTTCTTCACTGCCTGCTGCACCTGCATGCCTACTTTTAATGACTGGTAACCATGTTGTCTCCATTTGCTTCAATGTTGCTGATTATTCTCCTCAAAGACCTGACAATCAATCACGTTATACACGCCAGTAGAGTGAAGATCGGTCTCCGAGGGAACAAAACGGCCGAGAGCGGCGCAGATCAAGAGGTGGAGCACAAAAGGAAGTCCTTCATTCTATTTATGGCCATATCCGGTAGCTTCGTACTACTTTGGATGGTAAAAATAATAATAATACATTTTATTTATGGGCGCCTTTCAAGAGTCTCAAGGACACCTTACAAAAATTTAGCAAGTAGAGGAAAAACATGTAAGCGGAATGAAATAAATAGTAGTGACATGACTAGTACACAAATTAAAGACAGACTTCAATTCAAAACATAATATGATGCAATTCAAGCACAGATGAAAAGGGAGTGGGACGTGGGCTAAGGATAGGCAGATGTGAAGAGATGGGTCTTGAGGCGGGACTGGAAGATGGTGAGGGACACGGAATTGCGGTTCAGTTGGGGGAGGGAGTTCCAGAGCCTAGGAGCTGCCCTGGAGAAGGCTCTGTCCCCAAAACTGTGGAGGTTGGATTTGTGGATGGTGAGGGGACCGGCTGATGTGGATCTGAGGGACCGTGAGCGTTGGTAGGGGGAGAGGAGGTCAGTGAGATATGGGGGGGGGGGGGGGGGGAGCAGATGGTGGCGGGCTTTGTAGGTGAGGATCAGGATTTTGTAGGTGATCCGGTGGGAAATGGGAAGCCAGTGAAGTTGTTTGAGGACTGGAGTGATGTGATGCCAGGATTTGGTGTGGGTGATGAGTCGGGCGGCTGCGTTCTGGACCAGTTGGAGTCGGTTGATGTAGGTGGAGCTGATGCCAAGGAGAAGTGAGTTGCAATAGTCCAGTCAGGAGGAGATGAAGGCATGGATGAGTCTTTCAGGAGCGGGAGGTGTGAGAGAGGGTCTGATTTTGGCGATGTTGCGAAGGTGAAAGAAGGAGGTTTTAATGACATGGCGGATGTGAGGCTCAAGGGAGAGGGTGGAATCAAAGATCACGCCAAGGTTGCGGGCCTGGGGAGATGGGGAGACAGTGGTGCCGTCGATGGTGAGAGTGGGCTTATTGATTTTGCTGAGTGTGGATTTGGAGCCTATGAGGAGGAATTCTGTTTTATCGCTGTTGAGTTTGAGGAAGTTATGTTGCATCCAGGTTTTTATAGCTGACAAACAGGAGTTGATATGGGAGGGGGGGGGGGGTTGTGGGGGGATTTGTGGCCGAGGTAGACTGGGTGTCATCGGCGTAACAGTGGAAGTCCAGGTTGAAGTGGCGGAGTATCTGACCAAGGGGGAGGATGTAGATGGTGAAGAGGAGGGGGCCGAGTACGGAGCCTCGGGGAACGCCTTGAGTGACTGTGGCTGTAGCAAAGGTGTGGTTATGGGGAGATATGAAGTGGGATCTGTTGGAAAGGTAGGAACAGAGCCAGCTGAGTGCAGCACCTTCAATGCCAAGGTCCCCAAGTCTGGTAAGCAGGATGTTATGGTTCACTGTATCGAAGGCTGCACTCAGGTCGAGGAGGATGAGGATGTTGAGGGAACCAGTGTCATCAGAGATGAGGAGGTCGTTGAGGACTTTGAGGAGAGCAGTTTATGTGCTATGGTGACCTTAGGATCAAATTTCAACGAACAATTTAACATTGAAAAACAGTCCGGTTACATATGTTGGGGGCTCTAAGTGCTTGCACCAACACGTTCATTTATGGATTGTCTCCGAGCAAATTTAGGGAGGAATAAAAAAAGTGTGATTAAGATCCCATTCGTTTTCTTTTACAATTTAATAAAGTGAACGTCTCGGTGAAACCGGAAATCCGATTCGAATATACGTTGTCTTCCTCTTTATGTCATTGCATCCCACTGTCCCTGATACCCTTTGTACCAGCGCATCAATGCCGTCCGTCAGAGTAATGTATTTCGTCACTTTCCCCCTCGTCGAGCCCATTCAATTTATCTCTATAAATGCCACGTAAATGCTCGCTGATGCTCCAACAGTCCAGCTACCCCAGGGCGGTATTATACACGCCATTACTCTGTCCACCAATTGCGTTTTCACGACGTGCAAGGGAACTAGAGCCCCCGCGGGAAATTCCCGCAGTGGTCGGGATCATATGAAATCCACACAGCACCAGATGATAGGATCAGAAGGGCAGTCTGCAAGCGCATCATCTACAGGCAGGTAAGGCGGTCATTACACACTTATGGCACTGCGTGTTAACTGCATTACTTTGCACGACATAGCAATCATCAGGATATATATCTTGTTAGAATTGGTTATAAAACTAATTCATCAACGGGTAAGTTGCTGTACTTCAACACAATTACCTTCAGATGTTCGTTTACATAAAATAAGTTACAATGTGCTGGAGGTGTTCATCCGGTGAGGTAGCATTTTGGAGAATATAGAGAGCAGACGCAATAGCAAGGAACTACAGAAGATGGCCTCTATCGAACATTGACACAAAATGTTGAAGTAATTCAGCGGATCAGGCAGCATTCCTCGACGACGTAGATGAGCGACTATTCGGGTCGGACGCTTCTTCAAACTGAATAAGGTTTCCGACCTGAAAAGTCGTCCTGATGATCCGCTAAATTAATCCAGAATTTGTGTCTATCTATAGATAGGTGACGTTTCGAATCGAGACCCTTGTCGAACACAGTACAGTCCTGACATTCAGTGTGATCGCAAATAACACATTTCCCTATTACCAAGGTCCAGGCGAAGTTTGGCCTGGGTGGTAGTGTTGTTGGCTCACAGAGCCAGATGACCGGGTTCGACTCTGACATGGACTACTGACTATATGCAGTTTGAATCCCGGTTTCCACACACTTCAACCATGGATGATCTCTGCCACCTAATACCATTTTCCTGCCTTCTCTCCATAGCTCTTGACACCCGTTCTAATCAAGAACATGTCTATGCCTGCCTTTAGAATATCCACTGACTTGGCCTCCACTGTCCACTGTGGTAATGAGTTCCACAGAGTAACTACCCTCTGACTAAAGATGTTCCTGCTCACCTTCTTTCTAGACTCTACCACCAGTGGAAACATCATTTAAACATCCACTCTATCTATGCCTTTCATTATTCTGTAAGTTTCAATAAGGTCCACGCAATCTTTTAAATTCTAGCGAGTAGAGAGAGGCCCAGTGCTGTCAAACGCTCTTCACATGCTAATCCACTCATTTCTGGAATCATTTTTGTAAACATTCTCTGGACCCTCTCCAGAGCCAGCACATCCTTCCACAAATGTGGGGCCTAAACTTACAATACTCCAAATGCGGCTTGATCAACGCCTTACAGAAGCCTCAGCTTGACGTCTTTGTTTTTGTTTTCTGGTCCTCTTGATATAAATGCTAGCATTGAACTTACCTTCCTTACTACCGAATCGACTTGTAAATTCACTATTTGGGACGGCTGGTGCAGGACTCCCAAAAATTTAATGTGCAAAGTACCTTTGCACCTGCCATTTCTGGATTCTCTCTCCATTTACAAAACATCTACGGCTGTATTCGTATTACCTAAATAGATAACCCCGCACTTTGCTAAACTGTATTTCATATGCACTTCTCTGCCATCACTACTAACCGGTCCAAGTCTTTCTGCAGAATCGGTGCTTCTTCTACCCTGCGTGCCCCTCCACCTATCTTAGCAACATCTGCAAAATTGGCCTCAAAACCTTCGATCCCCGTATCCAAATCCTTAAAATACATCGTGAAGTAAAATGGCCCCATCATCGAGCCTTGCGGAACTCCACTAGTCACTGTCCGCCCACCAGAACAAGAGCCATCCAGCCAACCCGCTATCCATGCTTGTGTCTTTCCTTTAATACCATGGGCTCTCAAATTCCCTAGCACCTTATCGATGTCCTTCTGACAATCTGGGTAAACAACCTACAGCGTCGGTGCTGCTTTCAACTTCCTCAATGAACATTAGTCAGGCAAGGTCCTTCCTTCACAAAATCATGTTGACGTCCGCCTATTTTATCGTGAACTTCAAACTACTGCGTTACCTCATTCTTAATTGGCTCAACCACCGAATTCAGCCCAACCGGTCTAAGTTTCCGCTCTACTGCTGTGCTCCCTTTATGCACGGCGGGTGACACTCGCAATTTACCAATCTTCAGGAACCGCTACTAACTCGTGATTCTAGAAATATCATAAATAATGCCTCCACAATCTCTGAGGCCATCTCTTTCAGTACCTTGGCGTGCTGTCCATCAGGGCCAAGTGACATATCCGCCCTCAGACGTTTGAGTGTTCCTACCACCTTCTCCTTAGTAATCGCATGGCGTGGAGAGGGAATCGTGGATGAATAAGGAGATTGTAAACTTGATCAGGAAAAAAAATGAAGCGCATGTCAGGTTGAAATGGATGGCAGGATCAAATGGGATCTAAGGAAATGTTATTGAAGGAGACTAGAGAGGAAATTGCTTGCTATGGGGCATAGCAGAAGCTTGAAAATGTCACTAGAGACATACAGAATTTTCGCAGTCTCTGAAGGACATAGAGACTTCAGTGTCTCTTCGTGGCTGTCCCATCATCATGTCCGGTGCACACAGATCATTCAGTATATTCAAGTAACTTGTAGCTCCCAAACATTGGAACCACCACGTCATTGAAGCTGATTGGGCATGCTCATACCGATGTCAATATTTATCTCTTTCATCTGCTGGTATTGAGATACTGAAGACATCGACGTAGAAAGGTTGGTTTTAAGTTTGCAGACAAAGCAAATATTGCTGAACTTTCGAGAAGGGAACAAGGCTGTCAAACTGCACAGTGGGATGTTGGTCAGCTGCAGCAATAGGCGGGAAAACAGCATGGATTTAAATCCCAGTAACTGTGAGGTGTTGCATTTACAAGTTCACAATTCATAAGTTATAAGAGTAGAAGTAGGTCATTCGGCTCATCGAGGCTACGCCACCATTCAATCATGTATGCTCTCTGCCACCTAATCCCATTTCATGCCTTTTCCCTATAACCCTTGACACCCAATCAAGAACTTGTCTGTCTCTGCCTTCAAAGTGTCCACTGACTTAGCCTCCACAGCCCTCTGTGGAAATGTGTTCCACAAATAAACTATCCTCCGACTGTAGAAGTTGTTCCTCAAATCCTGTCTAAGCGAGCACACTATAATTCTGAGGCCATGACTTCTGGTCCTAGACTCGACCACCAATGGATTCGTCCTTTCCACATCCACTCTATCTATGGCTTTCATTATTCTGTAAGTTTCAATGTTGTCCCCCTCAACCTTCTTAAATCCAGTGAGAAGTGCCCAGTGCTGTCTAACGCTCATCACATGCTAACCCACTTATAGCTGGAATCATTTTCGTAAACATTCTCTGGATCCTCTCCAGGGCCAGCACATCCTTCCTCAGATATGGAGCTCAACCTTGCTCACAGTACGCCAAATGCGGCCTGACCGGCGCCTTGTGGAGCCTCAGCATGACATCTCTGTTTTTGTTTTTCGGTCTTCCACATATAAATGCTAGCATTTGAATTTGCTTTCCTTACTATCGATTCGAATAGAAAATTAACGTTTTGTGAACACTGGTGTAGGACTCCCAAAAAGTTAATTTGCAAAGTCCCTTCCCGCCCACAATTTCTAGATTCTCTCTCCATTTACAAAATAATCTACGCCTCAAATCCTATTACCAAAATTCATGACTCCGCAATTTGCTGTACTGGCTTTCATCTGCCCTTTCTCTGTCCACCCTCTTAACCTGTCCAAGTCCTTCTATAGTGTTCTTGCTTCCTCAACACTACCGGACGTTTCACCTATCTTAGGATCATCTCGAAACTTGCCCACAAAACCTTAAATCCCCATCTTCAAATCATTAATATACAACGTGTAGGGAAGCGGCCCCAGCACCGACACTTGTGGAACTTCAATAGTCACTGTCAGTCCAAATGAAAAACGTTTTTTATTCCAATAGTTTGCCTTCCGCCACCCAGCCAACCCGCTAACAATGCTATTATCTTCCCTTTAATACTATGGTCTCTCATCCTCCCTAGCCGCCTGACGTGCTTTTGAAATTCCAGGTAAACAACATCTACCGCCTCCCATCCTGCTATTAACTACATCAAAAACGTATGCAGATTTGTCAGGCAAGATCTTCCCTTCACAAAACCAGGCTAACGTCGCCATATTTGATTGTGAAAGTCCAACGACCGCGTAACCTCATCCTTTGTAATTGTCTCTAAACCCTTAGCAAACACCGACGTCAGGCTAACCGGTCTATGGTTTCCGTTTAAGAAGGAACTGCAGGTGCTGGAAAATCGAAGGTGGAAAAAAGTGCTGGAGAAACTCAGCGGGTGCAGCAGCATCTATGGAGCGAAGGAAATAGAGTGAAGGAGGGTTTCGGCCCGAAACGTTGCTTATTTCCTTCGCTCCATAGATGCTGCTGCACCCGCCGAGTTTCTTCTACATTTTTGTCCACCTGTAGTTTCCGTTCCTCTGATTTGCTCCCTTTATGTACAGAGGGGTGATATTCGCAATTTACCAATCTTCAGGAACCACTCCTAACTCAAGGGATTCTTGAAATATCTCAAATCATGCATCCACGATCCCGGAGGCCACCAAGTTCAAGAACACGGGGGTGCAGTCCAACCATCAAAGTTGACTTATCCACCCTCGGACATTTCAGTTTTCCTAGTATCTTCTCCTTAGTAATCGCATGCCGAGGAAAGGGAATCGTGGATTCCCTTTGAAATATTGTAAAACTGACCAGTAAAAAATTAGCGTATGTCAGGTTGAAGTGAGTGGCAGGACGTAGTGGGGTGTATACAAGGTTATTGAAGGAGAACAGAGTGCAGATTGCTTGTTTTGGAGCATCTGCTGAAGCTTGGAAGTTTCACTAGAAACATACCGAATTTTCTCAGTCTCCGAAGGACGTAGAGACTTCAGTGTTTCTTCTTAGTTGTGGTATCATTGTGTGTCGTCCACACAGAACTATCAGAATATTAACGACAAGCAGATTGAAGCTCTCAAGCATTCCAACTTCCGCATCATTGAAGCTGGGACATGTTCATGCTGATGTCAATATCGATCTATTTCATCTGCTGTCATGAGTTAGACATCGAAGTAGACATGTTGGTTTTAAGATTGCAGACAAAGCAATCATTGCTGACGTTTCGAGAAGGGAGGAAGGCTGTCAAACTGCACAGTGGGATGTTGGTCAGCTGGTCAGCTGCAGAAATATGCGGGAAATGGGAGATGGATTTCAATCCCAGTAACTGGGAGGTGTTGCATTTACAAGTTATTGAAGTAGAATTTGGCCATGGCCAATTGAATCTACTCTGCCATTCAATCGTGGCTGATCTCTGCCGCCTAATCCTATTTTTCTGCCTTCTGTCTATAACCTTTGATACCCGTTCTAATCAAGATATTGTCTATCTCTCCTTGCTCCTCTCCTTGCTATTTGTTTTACTGGCTTTATGATTCATGGCTTGGTACCAGACTCAATGTTGTCTGTTCTGTTAGTGCCGGTCATTAAGGACAAAGCTGGTAAAGTAGGCAGCCTAAATAATAACAGGCACATAGCCAGCATATTGTCAAAAGTGTTAGAAAGAGGTCTGCTGGATCGAATAAATGAGTTTGTTAACTCCACAAATAACCCGTTTGGCTTTAAAGCTAAACATGGCACTGACTTATGCATATATGCCCTAAAGGAGATTGTAAACAAATATAGAGGCAAAAACCCTTCAATCCTTATGTGTTTTATTGATGCTTCCAAAACCTTTGACCGTGTTAATCACAGAAAGCTGTTTGATAAAATGAGTCAAAGAGGGGTGCCTAAATACATTGTGAGAATTCTGGCCTACTGGTATGCCCACCAGACTATGCAAATAAAATGGGGCAATAGGTTAGCAATGGTGTTAGCAATGGTGTTAGGCAAGGTGGCATTTTGTCCCCAGTCCTTTTTAATCTATATATTGATGATCTGTCCAAACAATTGAAAGCCTGTAATACTGGGTGCGTGATTGGTAATATTTTAGTGAACCATATTATGTATGCAGATGGTCTTGTGGTCTTTAGTCCATCTAGCGCTGGTCTCCAGCAGCTCCTTACTATATGTTCTGTGTATGGTGTGGAACATGATATTAAATTTAATGCTAGTAAGAGTGTTGTTATGATCTGCAGAACCAAAGAGGATAAATGTCTAAAATGTCCTGATTTTAAATTGTCTGACAATAATCTTAGTGTCTGTAATAAGGTAAAATATCTAGGGCATTTTATTACAGAAAAAATGACAGATGATGAGGATATTTATAGGCAATGATGCATGCTGTATGTACAGGCGAATATTCTCTAGCGTAAATTTGGTGTGTGTGCAGACGTGGTGAAGATGTCGCTATTTAGAACATATTGCACATCACTCTACACTGCGCACCTGTGGTTGAACTATGGAAAAACAAGTTTGCGGAGACTAATGGTGTCATATAATGATGCCATGAGAACACTGCTAAGGGAAGCTAGATGGTGTAGTGCTAGTAATATGTGTGTAGCTGCAGGAGTCAGTACTTCAGAAGCTATCCTAAGAAATCACGTGTAAATTAATTTGCAGGTTAAATGACTCTAAAATGTAATTATTGTGGCCTTGTTAAACATAAGGGTTAGCACTACACGCTACGAATATCAGCTGTGGAGACACTAGTATCGCTGTCTCGTTGTAGGACATTGATCATACTTTTATTCTGGATTTTTAACTCATGTATTGTGTTTTAAAAATTATATAATTTATGATGCTTTTATGTGATATACTAAGATTTTATGTATATTTATGATATTTTTTAATATGCAATGCATTTTCTAATGTAATGTTGCCCCTTGTCTGGACCTTGAGTCCGTAATAAATTGTATTATTATTTATTATTATCTCTGCCTTTAAAATATCCACTGACGGCCTCCACAACCCCCTGTGGCACTGATTTCCACACACTAACTACATTCTGACTAAAGCAGTTCCTCCTCATCTCCTTTCTAACAGAGAGCCCTTTAATTCTGAGGCGATGACCTATGGTCCTAGACTCTCGCAGCAGTGGAAACAACCTTTCAGTGCCTTTCGTTTCAATGACGTCCCCCCTCAACCTTCTAAACTCCAACGAGTGGTGACCCAGTGTTGTCAAACGCTCATCGTGTGCTAACCCACATATTCCTGGAATTATTTTGGTATACATTATCTGGACCCTCTCCAGAGCCAGCGCAACCTACTGGGATATGTGGCCCAAACCTGCTCACATGACTCCAACTGCTGCCTGACCAACGCCTTATCGAGCCTCAGCATCATATCTCAGTATTTGTTTCCCAGTACGCTTGATATGAATGCGAGCATTGAATTTGCCTTCCTTTATACCGATTCGACTTGCAAATTAACTGTTTGGTAGTCCTATATTATTATTACCAAAATGCATGACTCCGCACTTTGCTATACTGGATTTAATCTGACACTTCTCTGTCTATTCTCCTAACCTGTCCAAGTCCTTCTGCAGATTCCTTGCTTCTTCTCTAGTGGCTGACCCTCCACCCATATTAGCATCATGTGCAAACTTGGCGTCGAAGCCTTCAATCCCCTTATCCAAATCATTAATATACAAAGTGAAGAGAAGCGGCCCCAACACCGTCCCTTGCGGAACTTCACCAGTCACTGTCAGCTCACCTGAAAAAACGTATTTGATTGCAAATCTTTGCCACGCAGCCAACCCGCTATCCATGCTGGTATCTTCCCATTAATAACATGGACACTACCGAGCAGCCTGACGTGCGGCACATCATCGAAGCGCTTCTGAAAATCTAGGAAAACAACATCTACCGCCTCCCCTCTGTTTGTCCTGCTATTAGAACACAAGCAGATTAGTCAGCCAAGATCATCCCGTCAAAAAAGCATGCTGACGTCGGCCTCTTTTATCGTGAACGTCCAACTGCTGGGTAACATCTTCCTTTCCTCTAAAAGCTTAGCAACCACGGAAGTCGGGCTAACCTGTCTATAGTTTGCCCTCTTCTGTGTTGCTCCCTTTATGTACAGCGGGGTGATATCCGCAATTGACCAATATTCGGGAACCAATACTAACTCGTGATTCTTGAAATATCACAAATATAGCCTCGACAATCCATGTGGCCACCTACTTCAGAACCATGGGGTGCAGTCCTCCCCGGTCCAAGTGATTTAACGAGCCTCAGCCTTTTCAGTTTTCCAAGCACCTTCTCCTTAGTAATCGCACGGGAGAGAAGGCAATCGTGGATAACCAAGGAGATGGTACACCTGACAACGAAAACAAAGAAGCGTATGTCAGGTTGTAGTGGGTGGCTGGACCTAATGGGTTCTTTCCAAGGTTTTTGTAGGAGGCGAAACAGCAGACTGTTTATTTTGGTGCATCTGCAGAAGCTTGGAAGAGTTAAGAGAGACATACATATTGTTTTCAGTCTCTGAAGGACGTAGACTTCAGTGTGTCTTCTTAGCTGTCCCATCATTGTGTCTGGACCACACAGATCATACTGTATATTAACGCCAAGCACATTGAAGCACACAAACATTCGAACCTCCGCTGATGTGGCCTGGTCGTTCTGGCCAATAACTATCTCTTTCATCAGCAAGCATTGAGATAGATGAAGACGTAGATGCGTTTAACATGTATGCAGACAAAGCCGATATTGCTGAAGTTGCGAGATGGGAGGAAAGTGGTCAAACTACACAGTGGATGTAGGGCAGCTGCAGAAATATACGGGGAAGTGGAAGATGGATTTCAATGTCGGTAGCTAGCAGGTGTTGCCTTTTACGAGGTCAATGTAAGGCGAAACTATCAGGTTGACGGCAGGGCTCTTTACAACACTGATATAAAGATTGATGTTCGTGTCCAGGTGCGCAGCTCCCTGAAAGCACACGGCATTGGGGGTTCAGTATTGATGTGGATAGAGAACTGGCTGGCAAACAGGAAGCAAAGAGTAGGAGTAAACGTGTCCTTTTCACAATGGCAGGCAGTGACTAGTGGGGTACCGCAAGGCTCAGTGCTGGGACCCCAGCTATTTACAATGTATATTAATGATCTGGATGAGGGAATTGAAGGCAATATCTCCAAGTTTGCGGATGACACTAAGCTGGGGGGCAGTGTTAGCTGTGAGGAGGATGCTAGGAGATTGCAAGGTGACTTGGATAGGCTGGGTGAGTGGGCAAATGTTTGGCAGATGCAGTATAATGTGGATAAATGTGAGGTTATCCATTTTGGTGGCAAAAACATGAAAGCAGACTATTATCTAAATGGTGGCCGACTAGGAAAAGGGGAGATGCAGCGAGACCTGGGTGTCATGGTACACCAGTCATTGAAAGTGGGCATGCAGGTGCAGCAGGCAGTGAAGAAAGCGAATGGTATGTTAGCTTTCATAGCAAAAGGATTTGAGTATAGGAGCAGGGAGGTTCTACTGCAGTTATACAGGGTCTTGGTGAGACCACACCTGGAGTATTGCGTACAGTTTTGGTCTCCAAATCTGAGGAAGGACATTATTGCCATAGAGGGAGTGCAGAGAAGGTTCACCAGACTGATTCCTGGGATGTCAGGACTGTCTTATGAAGAAAGACTGGATAGACTTGGTTTATACTCTCTAGAATTTAGGAGATTGAGAGGGGATCTTATAGAAACTTACAAAATTCTTAAGGGGTTGGACAGGCTAGATGCAGGAAGATTGCTCCCGATGTTGGGGAAGTCCAGGACAAGGGGTCACAGCTTAAGGATAAGGGGGAAATCCTTTAAAACCGAGATGAGAAGAACTTTTTTCACACAGAGAGTGGTGAATCTCTGGAACTCCCTGCCACAGAGGGTAGTCGAGGCCAGTTCATTGGCTATATTTAAGAGGGAGTTAGATGTGGCCCTTGTGGCTAAGGGGATCAGAGGGTATGGAGAGAAGGCAGGTACGGGATACTGAGTTGGATGATCAGCCATGATCATATTGAATGGCGGTGCAGGCTCGAAGGGCCGAATGGCCTACTCCTGCACCTAATTTCTATGTTTCTATGTTTCTATGTTTCTATAAGCAGAAAGCATGTTTCAGAAGGCATATGGAAGGCTTGTCTACGTTGGGCGGGCTTTGATTACAAAGGTCACGATGTCACGATGCTGTTCTCCAACAGTTTGGTTAGGCCTGATTTGGAGGGCTGTGTGCCGTACTGGGCGCCTTTACAGCAATAACGCGGAGGTTTTGGAATGGATGCAGAGGTGTTTTACTAGAATTCTGCCTCGATTGGACTGTATTTGTTACAAGAAGAAGCTGGACAAACTTTGATCGCTTTGTCTGGAATGTTGAAGGAAGAAGAGAGACATATAAATAAACACAATTGTGGGAAGCATAGATGAGGTAAATTGTCAGAAACTTGTCCTTGCTGGGATGGACTAGAGGGCATATGTTTAAATTGAGAGGGTCAACATTTAAAGCAGATACGCGGTAAGGAGGTATTGCAGGTAGTGGCGAGTGCCTGGAACGGGCTGCCAGGGATGGTGGTGAAAGCAGATGTGAGAGTGTCGTCCAAGACGCTTCTAGAAAGGCGCATGGATATGCGTGGATAATTCAACATTACTTTGCCGCTGGAAACAGAGAAAGCGAGTGGATTAACAAATATATGTTCTTACAAATAATTCTCAATGTTTTGTGTAATAGAGTAATATAATATCTATTTTATAGAACAATACTGGCAGTTATTGCGCAATAACATACTTAGCAGCAGCTAACGTAATGAGGTTAACTTTGTTTGTTTAACGGACTGACAATAATCCCAATTAATTTGCCTTGATTAGAAGGCATGTGATTTATCTGCAAAATATGCCGCTAACTTTAAAAGCAAGCGACCAGTCAGCCCACTGGCAGGAAACGTCGATTACATCTGGGCATGGAACTGCCGGTAATCAACCAGGTAGAGAACATCTTCTACCCTATCCTTGTCATCATTGGTATTCCTGGTAAGTCCTTTATTATTCTGTACCAAAGTTTCGCTCTCCCGCCGTTAGTGTTGAACACGAATGTGCTATTAATTATTCTTGAGTTACTGATCCAGCATTTTGCGGCTCACATTTACCGGGTCCGTCCGTCGCACACTGAATTAACAGATACCCACACATGTCCGATACCAATTTGTAGCTGGTGCGGACGCTTCTGACACCATTAGCGCTGTGAAAAAAACACAGGACTGTAATTGTTCTTCATCGCCAAATCGAAGTGGACTAATAGGGAATGCAGTGAATATTGCCCCGATGATATGGAGGGCGGCAAGTTCGGTCAATCTGATCTGTGTCACGAGCAACTGCAATAGGCTGATTTTCCTTTGACTTGCTCCTCTCAATTTACCCAAAGATTATGCCATGAGCCGATGCACTAGCGACAACGTATTTGGACCGGTAGTTTACCAGCCAGCGGGGTAATCCAGGTAGATGGTCAACGGAGAACTGTGCCGCACATAAGGGGAGCTCTGAGAACTGCTGCCTTACAGCGCCAGAGACCCGGTTTAATCCTGACCTGGGATCCTGTGTGGAATTTGCACGTGATCTCGGCTGATTGCGTTGATTCAACTGTCAGCTCTGGATCCTTCCACATCCCAAAGTTCCGGGCGCTCTAGATTCCGCTCACAACCCTGCTGGTTTGTAGGTGAATTAATGTTGTAATTTCACCGGCATCTTCAACTCATCCCTCTGCCAATGTTCAGTGCCCCAGTGCTTCAAACAATCTACCATCATCCCTGTGCCCAAGTCCAACACATCATCCTGCGCCCAAGTCCAACACATCATCCTGCCTCAATTACTATAGACCGATTGCCCTTACATCTGTGGCCATGAAATCATTCGTGCGCATTATTCTTGCTCACCTCAAAACCAGCACTTCCTCCAACTTGGACCCACACCAATTCGCATACAGAGCCAACAGGTCAGTGGAAGACACAGTCAATCTGGCCATTCATCACACTCTGCAACACCTGGAAACCGCCAACACGTACGCCCGCATCCTGTTCATGGACTTCAGTTCGGCATTTAACTCCATCAACCCGGTTAAACTCTTCCATAAATTAACGGACATGAACATTGACCCCTGCATCTGTCACTGGAGCTACAGCTTCCTTTGGAACAGACAACAGAGGGTGATGATACATAACACCATATCTCACCCCCTGCACCTCAGCACAGGAGCCCCTCAGGGCTGCGTCTTGTCACCCTGGTTATTCTCACTCTACACAAACCAATTCACATCCCAGCATAGTTCAGTTAAAATATATAAATACGCAGATGACACAACCATCATAGGTCTCATCTCGAACAATAATGAAACAGAATACCGCACTCAAACACACAAAGCAGTCACTTGGTGCACAGATAATAACCTCTTACTCAACACATCAAAAACACACGAACTCATCATTGATCTCAGACGTAAGGCACAACCCAAGACCCCCCTACTCATCTCAGGCGAACGAATATCCACCACTGACTCATTCAAATTTCTTGGCACTCACATAAGCAATAACCTCAAATGGAAAATCAATTCAAATCACATCTACAAAAAAGCCAACCAAAGACTCTTCTTCCTCCGCCAGCTCAAGAAGTTTAGTGTAAGGAAACACCTCCTAATCCGATTCTACACAGCCATCATCCAAAGCATGCTCACTTCATCAATTACAGTCTGGTTCAGCAGTTTAGACACTCACTCCCGTAATAAATTACAACGCATAGTTAACAAAGCATCCAAAATCATCAGCACTCCCCTCCCATCAATAGAATCACTCCATCACAAACGGTCCGTGTCAAGGGTGAAGAAAATCATCTCTGATCCCTCCCTCCCTGCTCACCACATCTTCCACCTGCTGCCATCAGGAAGGCGCTACAGCTCACTGCCCGCCAAGACATCTCGATTTAAAAACAGTTCTTACCCACACGCAATCCGAATTCTGAACACACTATGACAACAGCACATATCCTCCCCATGCATGTAGTGTATATTGTATGATGTTGTGTTTTATGTTATGTTTGACGGGAATCAGCCTACCTTGTAACATCCTGTACTGAACCTGAATTCCACCATCTTGACTGTGTGGTCATTAAATAATCTAATCTAATCTAATTTGCTTGAAGTGTGCAGGGAGTGGATGCGATTGTTGGATAACGTAGAGTCAGTGTGAACGTGTGACAGATGATCGGCACGACTCGGTGTGCTGGGGACATGTTACAATGCTGCATCAATCAATCCATCAAGCAGTGACCCAGGGAGTTGAACCTACGTCAGCACAGGGAGAAGGTGCAAACAGCACTAGTGACCAGTATCGATCCTATGTCGCTCAGCTGTCAGGCAGCAATGCGCCTGCTGTCAATTTGCCTTGAGGGAAAGGGGCGAATAAAATAGGACGCTTTATAACGCAAGCGCGTTCGGAAATATAGTTTAGCAGAGGCGTGGGTTGGATGCAGCATTTGCATTCATATGTGCATCGCGAAATCAATCTGCAACCGCTAGTGAGCAATGCGGGTGGCCACGGACATCCCGATGCGATGTATGGTTACACGCAATATTTGTAAACTGCGGTAATAATCAAAACTTCTTGTTTTTAAGTTGATGCTGCATTCTGCCTGCAGATGGAAGGTTATAGCAAAAGGTTTGGCGCTGGAATGTAATGAACAAATTGGCCGATATTATTTACTCTCCACATTCCTCTGTGGTCAGACGAATGAAATTCACGATAGATATGTATCCACTATACCCGTCAGACCTCTTAATAATCGTTCTGCGATTTTCGCGAGTCTGTAAATCCAACCATGGCCTTGGCCACTGCATTTTATTCACTATTAGTTTGCGACGTCCATCTTTCAGATGTCCTTTTCGGAATCAGAGATGTGTGGGTGACCCGAGTACAAGGGGTAGGTGACAGTCTGATATACTACATTTACTTTCGCAGAATTGTCAAACTGATCTTCTTCTGGGATAGTGAACGTTGGTGATTTTAATTTCGTCTTTCCTACAGCTAATCTGATGGCAATCGTAATTCTCTCCCGGGGAAAGTGTGGGCTGTCCAAATGTATCTCCCGCTATCTGGTATCCATGGCCGTAGCTGATTTAATGGTTCTAATATTCGAGGTAATTCTCCCCGAGATTCCAGATGGCTATTTCCATAATTCACCTCTCAACCTAACTCAAATTTGTAAGCTAACTATTGTCTGTGATTATATTTGCTTCGATTGCTCTGTCTGGTTAACGGTGACCTTCACATTCGATCGATTTGTCACTATATGTACTCAAAATTAACGAACAAAATATGGCACCGAGAGAACTGCGACTATAGTGATATCGCTGACATTTATCTTCAGTATTATCACAAATATGCCAATATATTTAGCCTATGTACCTCAATAAATAATTAACAATGTGGGTTGATTCTGTAGCATACCCCCGGACTTCTACACCTCACCGTTATGGGCAGCACTTTTTTCCATCGAATTCATTTTATCCCCATTTATACCAATTTTGCTGATCATACTCCTCAATGTCCTGACAATCAGGTACATAATACGCGCCAACAGAGTGAGGAGCGGTCTCCGAGGGAAAACGAAGGACGAGGGCGACACGGATCAAGAGGTGGAGAGCAGAAGGAAGTCCATCATTTTATTGTTCAAAGGGGAACTGCAGATGCTGGAATATCGAAGGTACACAAAATTGCTGGGGAAACTCAGCGGGTGCAGCAGCATCTATGGAGCGAAGGAAATAGGCGACGTTTCGGGCCGAAACCCTTCTTCAGACTGATGGGGAGTGGGGGAAGAAAGAAGGAAAAGGGGAGGAGGAGGAGGAGCCCGAGGGCGGGCGGATGGGAGGGTGGGAGGAGACAGCTAGAGGGTTAAGGAAGGGGAGGAGACAGCAAGGGCTAGCCAAATTGGGAGAATTCTATGTTAATGCCATAAGGACGCAAGGTCCCCAGACGGAATATGAGGTGATGTTCCTCCAATTTCCGCTGTTGCTCACTCTGGCAATGGAGGAGACCCAGGACAGAGAGGTCGGATTGGGAATGGGAGGGGGAGTTGAAGTGCTGAGCCACCGGGAGGTCAGGTAGTTTATTGCGGACTGAGCGGAGGTGTTCGGAGAAACGATCGCCCAACCTACGCTTGGTCTCACCGATGTAAATCAGCTGACATCTAGAGCAGCGGATGCAGTAGATGAGGTTGGAGGAGATACAGGTGAACCTTTGTCGCACCTGGAACGACTGCTTGGAACCTTGGATGGAGTCGAGGGGGGAGGTGAAGGGACAGGTGTTGCATTTCTTTTATTGCTGGCCATATCCGGTAGCTTCATCCTACTGTGGATGGTAAACTTTGTGTGCCTCTTGAGTGTACACTTCCTCGACGTGGAACTTGGATCAACAGATAGCAACGACCCATTTACCATTGTGGAACTGTCCGGACTTTTACTGAGGACTCTGAGTACCTGCACCAACACGTTTATTTACGGCGTGTCTCAACAACAATTCAGCGAGGAATTTATAAAGGTGATTAAGAGCCCATTCATTTTAATTTCCAATTCAATAAAGTGTTTGTTGTGATATAAGTGTTCAAAGTGAAACCCCGTTTCTAAATTTCGTTGCCTTTTACATTATATAATTGCACCTGACTTTCCTAGATACCATTTGCACCATCAGGTCAATGCAGGGCGTCAGGGTAATGTCTGCATTCCCTTTCCCCTCTGCACGCCCATTTAATGTATTCCCTAATGAGTCACTAAAATGCCCACTATTGAACCAGCAGCGCAGATGCATCGGGGCAGTATTATAGAGACCATTTGTCCTGTCAACTACTTGCCTCTTTAGGGCGTGGGAAATAACTGGAACAACTCATCGCAGCAGATTAGATTAGATTAGATTATTTAATGACCACACAGTCCCCCTCATTATTCTAAACCCCTCTCCCGATTCCCAATTGGGAAGCTGAATAATGGCACCACACGCACACTAGTCTCATACTCTCAGCCCCATCAACTCCTCATTGCACTTCACACGAGCATCCCTGGATCCCTCTTACCTTTTGCCCACAGCCCTGACCATTGTCGTGTTTTCACCATCTCCCCTGCCCCCTCCTCTTTAGGATGCAGCAATGCGTCGGTTCTCAACAGAAGCGTTATCTTCACACCCCTGCACACACATGTCAATGAAAGTCCCAACTCCCTACCCCAACCTGTAGCTCCGTCGAGCACTTCTTCCGCTTCCCCGTCATCTCATATTTTCTATGGGAAGGGGGTTTTGCCTTCCAGCATTTACCAATTTTGCCGTCTCCACATTTCCCCGCCACTTGGCCTCATACTGCCGGCCTTCAACGCACTGGACTATGTTACTTCGAACTGCCGTCGCAACATCAATCGTTTTGAATTTTCCTTCGGAGTCACGTGAGTGACTACGTGAAGAACCCCGCTATGACGCATGCGTACCTTTACGCTACACGCATTGCACGAGTCATTTCGATGGAGGAAGGACGGTCCTCCTAAAGGGCTGGTGTATAAAACCATCGAAGACAGGTAAGATATCTACGTTTTTCTTACCTCTAGGATGGACAGAAGACGGACCAAAGCTGCAAAAAAAGCTGGCAGGGGAGAGCCGTGCAGGAACGGGCAGCCAGCGGCGGCAGACGGCAGGGCTGTCTCCATTGTCGGGAGCACCTGTGCCGAAGTTAGCCTCACCTCCGGCGGGTGGAAAGGCTAAACGCAAAACCGACCGAGCCGTTCTTTCGGACGACTCGGATTTCGAACAGCCCACGCCACCTACGCTCAGGGGCCTGTGGGGCTGAAGGAATTGGAGGAGCAGCAAGCGACCAGTGACCGAGATCACTGGAACGCGTTTGAGCTGCGGGACCAGCGACCGCGAGCGTCAGCGCTCGAAAGCTCTGTACCGCGTTGGAGCGGCAGCTGGTCCAGGACAAGCCGCAAGAGCCAGGTGCCCGAGAACACTGGACGAAAATGGAGCGGCTGATGGAGGCAATACTCCAGAGGGGGTCTGGCTCTACTGGGCAGGCATTCAGCCCCTCTGCAGTACCTTATTCAGGGCTGTATTCAGCGTCTATTGCCTCCCAGGACAGCATAGCGGGGCAGATTTGGACTGACCCTGAACAGGAACTGATGGACAACTCAGTGCAAGGGGTAAGTGGCAACTTACTTGAAATGGTGGCTCAGTTCGCGAAGCCAGAACTCACAGGGGATGATTTACCAGCCAGGTTAGCGGCAAGTGTTAATTACATGTCCCTGAACCAGCTACAGGGACAAGCCCTAATTGACACCATGGGGCGTCACTTGCAACCTGGAAACTGTAAATCCCTTAACGTCCCAACCGTGAACGCATGTATTTGGAAGCATGTAGGAGCAAGCATCAGGACCAGGGATGTCTTACTACAAAAAGTACTTAAAACCCTCACCGCAGGGATAACGGCATTCACACGATCCCTGGATGAGGAAGATATGAGTCAACACCACAAAGATGCCCTCGCCCTCTTCTGCAATACCCAATATGAACTGAATAATATCAGAAAGAAGAGTATACAGCCGGTACTAGACCCAACATTTGCGGGATTATGCAGAACAGAAACAACCACCGAAAAGGCTTACCTGTTTGGAGGGGACCTACCAAAACAGGTAAAAGATTTGGACGAAGAATCCAAAGCCCTGGGACTTATAAAAGCTACCAAACGCTACCCCCAGAAGTGCCACCCCTATGCACTCATGGGTCGCAAGGACTACTCCGGAGAACAGTCGATGGCAAGACCAATCCAACAGCGGTCTTTTTTAGGACATGGCCCAGGCCGGCCCTCGTGGAAGATGCACCCATCTACAACACAAATCAAGACACCGGGGCCTCAACGTCCTCGGGGACAAGGGAAGAAATAAGACCACTGGTAACCATAGAGGTAGGTGGGTCTGGTCCATTATTTATTAACGATAGCATGGGTGTTGGTGGCAGATTACACTTTTTTCTGGATGCATGGTATAAGTTGACATCAGATACTTATATCCTAAGCAGTATCCAGGGATATACGATAGAGTTCTTACAACCACGTAATCCTCCAGTCCAGCATGTACCGAACAGAGTGTTCAGGCTTAACGGCGAAGATAAAGCACAAGCACATGCTGAACTGCAGAGACTCCATAAACTGGGGATAATTGGACAAACCCAACACGAACCTTTAGAATTCGTGTCCAACATTTTTATTAAACATAAGAAATATGGTGGTTGCCGCATCATCATAGATTTGAGTAATTTGAATGTTTTTGTAAAACATATTCATTTCAAAATGGAAACCTTTGCTACTGCTAAACATTAATCTCCAAAGGTTACTATATGGCAAGCATTGATTTAAAAGATGCTTACTATTCAGTACCCATAACAGGTGACCACAGACGTTATTTGAAATTTAATTGGATGGATCACCTTGGCAATACAGAGCACTACCAAATGGCTTTCTTCTGCACCTAGGTTATTTACCAAAATATTAAAACCAGCCTTAGCTTTCCTACGTGAACATAAACACATTGTGATGGCTTACTTGGATGATATACTTATATTGGGCAAACGGGTAAAATAAGCAGAATTAACAATAACAGCCACTATACAATTATTTGAAAGCCTAGGATTCATTATCCATCCAATTAAATCAAAATTGGAACCTTCAACAACAATGGATTTCTTGGGATTTACCATTAACTCAGTTCTTATGTCAGTGGCTTTGCCACAAGACAAAGCAATAGCCTTCGAGGAGGATTGCGGCAAAATCATTGACACAAGAAAACCATCTATTAGACAGGTGGCGAGAATGATTGGCAAGATAATAGCAGCCTTTCCATCTGCACAATTCGGACCCTTATATTATCAGAATTTACAAAGGGCAAAAATAAGAGCTCTAAAATACAATGGAGGTCATTTTGATAGACCTATGGAACTACCAAAAGAAGCCATACTAGAACTACAATAGTGGAAAGAAAACATTAGGCATTGTTCCAATCCAATCATTATCAGCAATCCGTCTATCACACTACAAACGGATGCTAGTGCTCTCGGATGGGGTGCCACGGATTCCATCACCAGCTGTGGTGGGAGATGGAATGAACAGGAGTCATCATTGCTACACACTTTGGGCATAAATTACTTAGAAATGTTGGGAGCTTTTCACGGCCTTAAGTCATATTGCTTAGGGTTATCTCACCAGCATATAAGATTACAAATTGATAACACCACTGTGGTAGCATACATCAACCACATGGGTGTAAACAAATCGACATCATGTGACAATCTGGCAAACACGATCTGACAATGGTGTATTCACAGAGGAATTTGGATATCAGCTACCTACTTACCAGGTAGACAAAACTTAGTGGCAGACACCAGGTCACGCAAATTCAATGAGAACATCGAATGGATGTTGGACAAAAATGTTTTTGCTGAAATTACAGCACGATACGGAACACCAGATGTCGATCTATTCGCATCCAGGCTTAACCACCAAGTGCCAAAATATGTATCATAAAGATCAAACTTCAAACTGGTAAGTTCTCGTTTAATCTTACTATTATCTACTACCCTGACCCCACGCTGATCTCACCCGTGGCAACGCACAGCCGTCCTGTCTCTCAACAAGAATCCGACCATTGTTATTAAAACCGCAGACAAAGGAGATGCGTTTGTTGTATGGCGGGCTGACCTCTATTGTGGGATTCCAGCCACCAGCTTTCGGATACCTCTTCATTCCCGCCCCTCGACCAGTTACATTTAATTTATTGTCACGTCTACCGACATATAGTGAAAAGGTTTTGTTGCGTGCTAAGCAGTCAGCAGAAAGACAATGCATAATCAATTGACAAGATCAGAGAATATCGTTTAGTGCAATGTAATGCTAGCAAAGTTGGATCAAGGATAGCCTCAGAATCAGCAAAGAGATAGGTGGTAGTTTAGTATAGCACTCCCGTTGTGGTAGATTGGTTCAGTTGCCTGAATATAGTGGTGTGCGACACATCTATACCTTTTGCCTGATGGAAGAGGTATCATTTGTCTATGACCACACATACGATCACCAGACCCTGGGGCAGCAGCTACAGATGCTTTTTCGCTGCATTGGGGGAAATTGTTCTTTTATGCATTCCCTCCCTTCTGCCTCATCAGTCGGGTACTAAGTAAGATAAGACAAGACTCTGCGTCTGGTATCTTAATAGTACCCGATTGGCCTACCCAACCATGGTTCCCATTGGTACAGGTTAGAACCTCACGTCACCATTCAACACAGACCGGATCTACTGGTAAATCCAGCAACTAGGACAAGTCATCCTTGTCACCGTCACATTAACGTTTTGGTTTGTAGAGTATGAAAGCTCCTTTATTACACCTGGGCTTAACAACGAGAGCTATGAACATGATCGCTGGAGCCCAGCGAGAGTCAAGAAAAAATCAATACCTAGTATATATCAGAAAATGGCACAGGTATTGCAACCAGAACAACATTATCCACAGACCTACAAACATTCAACCGGTATTGGAATTTCTCGTAAATTTACACCATGACGAGCGACTTACGTACAGCGCCATCAACTGTGCCAGAAGTGCCCTGTCTACCTACCTCTGGAGAGAAACGGAACGACAGCCTGTGGGGTCACACCCTTTGGTAGACAAGCTCATGAGGGGCATATTCAATGCTAACCCTCCTAAGGCCAGATATTCCCATATATGGGATGTTGGCATCGTTCTGAATCTACTAAGGAACTGGACTCCAGCCACTAGCCTGTCATTACAGACTTTGACCTTAAAAACGGTCATGCTGGTGGCATTGGTCACATCACAAATGGCGCAGTCCCTACACAAATTGAGGCTGGATACCATGACCAGTTCGCAGGAAATTTTAAATTTTTACATCCAGGAACTGGTAAAACAGAACGGACAGGGATCGGCAGGCCTAAAAGTGATTTTCAATAACTACCCTGCAGATGAGCGACTGTGTGTGGTAACACATCTCAAAGAGTACATTGAACAAACCAAAACCATCAGAGGCACAGAACAGGCACAGCTCATTAGCCACAGACAGCCTCATAAACGAATAACAAAACAGACCATTTCCAACTGGATAAAACAAGTACTTACTAAAGCAGGTATAGATACTAATTGTTTTAAATTTCACTCCACCAGGGCTGCAGCTACGTCGGCAGCATACAAGTCGGATGTTCCATTGGATCAGATCCTCAAAACGGCAGGATGGTCATCAGAAGGAACTTTCCGTAAATTTTATAATAAACCAGTGGAGGAAACTGGAACTTTTTCAAAACCTATATTAAGTTCTGTAATATAATTTGTCCCCATCAATATTCGGGGTTTTATGATTTATTTTGTTAATAAAATTGTTTGTTGCATCCACATACCGTATGGATGTCGAAAATATGTCTCCCCTATACCAAGGCAGATGTGTGTCATGGACTCGTCCACGGCATGAAATCACAGAGCTTTGAAATCTTCACGTAGTCACTCACGTGACTCCGAAGTAAAATAGTAAGATTAAACGAGAACTTACCAGTTTGAAGTTTGATCTTTATTTTATGAGGAGTAACGTTGAGGGAATACGTGCCCTCCGCTCCCACCCTTGATCATATACTCAACTGGTATTTCTCTCTAATCTTACTATGTTTAGTCATTATAGTTATCTGTGATTCCACACCGCTGCTTTGAAGAATTACACGCATGCGTCCTAGCGGGGTTCATCACGTATTCCCTCAACGTTACTCCTCATAAAATAAAGATCAAACTTCAAACTGGTAAGTTCTCGTTTAATCTTACTATTATCTACTACCCTGACCCCACGCTGATCTCACCCGTGGCAACGCACAGCCGTCCTGTCTCTCAACAAGAATCCGACCATTGTTATTAAAACCGCAGACAAAGGAGATGCGTTTGTTGTATGGCGGGCTGACCTCTATTGTGGGATTCCAGCCACCAGCTTTCGGATACCTCTTCATTCCCGCCCCTCGACCAGTTACATTTAATTTATTGTCACGTCTACCGACATATAGTGAAAAGGTTTTGTTGCGTGCTAAGCAGTCAGCAGAAAGACAATGCATAATCAATTGACAAGATCAGAGAATATCGTTTAGTGCAATGTAATGCTAGCAAAGTTGGATCAAGGATAGCCTCAGAATCAGCAAAGAGATAGGTGGTAGTTTAGTATAGCACTCCCGTTGTGGTAGATTGGTTCAGTTGCCTGAATATAGTGGTGTGCGACACATCTATACCTTTTGCCTGATGGAAGAGGTATCATTTGTCTATGACCACACATACGATCACCAGGCCATCCTCTGCCAGACTGTTTCTGATCTCACCATCTGCTCTGCATAGCCACCAAACTTATCCCCAATCCCGCGCTGCTCGCTTCTATCACCAACTCAAAATCTACAATGCAGACTGGCCTGGCAGACCTGCAGGGTTTCTACCTGCTCCTGTCCCGCTGAACTCATCTCCACTTACCTCGATTCCATCCCATCCCTCCTTGCCCGTTTCATTCCTACCTACGCCCAAGGCAGCTCAGGCACCCTTTATTAAATCAATAACTTTCAGTTGCAAGACATCAGCTCCAAATGTTTACCATGCTCGACCAGTCCCTTCAGTCTTCCATCCTCCAATTGTTCTCAAGGCCCCACAGTTCACCCTCGATCAGAGACCCATTCAATGTCCCTCTACTAACAATCTCCTACGCTGGCGGAAATTCTCCGCGCTCTGGCTCTCACTCTGTCCATACTCAATGCGTGTATGAGAGCCATGTGTATTCGAATAGGCACCAGCTAAGTCTGTCTTTTTTTCGGTTACGTTCGACAATTCTTGTTCCTATTGTACTCTGGCCCCACTCGCCAACTCTCTTACCGCTGTATTTATGTCTGCATCGGGACTGCCGACTGCATCCGTCAATAGACAATAGACAATAGACAATAGGTGCAGGAGTAGGCCATTCGGCCCTTCGAGCCAGCACCGCCATTCAATGTGATCATGGCTGATCATCCCCAATCAGTACCCCGTTCCTGCCTTCTCCACTGATCGCCCTACTCCGCTATTTTTAAGAGCCCTATCTAGCTCTCTCTTGAAAGCATCCAGAGAACCGGCCTCCACCGCCCTCTGAGGCAGAGATTTCCACAGACTCACCACTCTCTGTGAGAAAAAGTGTTTCCTCGTCTCCGTTATAAATGGCTTACTCCTTATGTTTTAACTGTGGCCCCTAGTTCCGGACACCCTAACATCGGAACATGTTTCCTGCCTCTAGCGTGTCCAAACCCTTAACAATCTTACCTGCTTCAATGAGATCTCCTCTCATCCTTCCAAACTCCAGAGCCCAGCTGCTCCATTCTCTCAGCATATGACAGTCCCGCCAACCCGGGAATTAACATTGTAAACCTACGATGTACTCACTCAATAGCAAGAATGTCCTTCCTCAAATTAGGGGACCAAAACTGCACACAACACCCCAGGTATGGTCTCACTAGGGTTGTGTACAGCTGCAGAACGACCTCTTTGCTCCTATATTCGTTATTAAGGCCAAGATGCCATTCGCTTTCTTCACTGCCTGCTGTATCTGAATGCTTACTTTCATAGACTGATGAACAAGGACACCTAGATCCCGTTGTACTTCCCCTTTTCCCAACTTGACGCTATTTAGGTAGTCATCTGTCTTCCTGTTTTTGCTACCAAAGTGGATAACCTCACATTTACCCGCATTAAACTTCATCTGCCATGCATCTGCCCACTCCTCCAACCTGTCCAAGTCACTCTGCATTATCATAGCATCCTCCTCACAGTTCACACTGCCACGCAGCTTTGTGTCATCTGCAAATTTGCTAATGTTGCTTTGAATCCCTTCATCCAAATCATTGATGTATATTGTAAATAGCTGTGGTCCCAGCACCGACCCTTGCGGTACCCCACTAGTCACTACCTGCCATTCTGAAAGGGACCCGTTAATCCCCGCTCTTTGTTTCCTGTCTGCCAACCACTTCTTTATCCATGTCAGCACTCTACCCCCAATACCATGTGCCCTAATTTCACCCACTAATCTCCTATGTGGGATCTTATCAAATGCTTTCTGAAAGTTCAGGTACACTACATCCACTGGCGATCCGCTGTCAATTTTCCTAGTTACATCTTCAAAAACTTCCAGAAGATTTGTCAAGCATGATTTCCCCTTCGTAAATCAATGCTGACTCGGACCGATCCTGTTACTGCTATCCAAATGTTCGGCAATTTCATCTTTTATGATTGACTCTAGCAACTTCCCCACTACCGATGTCAGGCTAACTGGTCTATAATTCCGATATCTCTCTCCCGCCATTCTTAAAAAGTGGGATAACATTAGCTGCCCTCCAATCCACAGCAACTGATCCTGAATCTATAGAACATTGGAAAATTAGCACCAATGCATCCACGATTTCAAGAGCCACGTCCTTAAGTAACTTAGAATGCAGACCATCAGGCCCTGGGGATTTATCCCATCAGTCTATCCAACACCATTTCCTGCCTAATGTGGAATTACTTCAGTTCCTCCGTCACCCCATATACTCTGGCCACTACTATATTAGGAAGATTCTTTGTACCTCCTCAATGAAGACAGATCCAAGGTATTCAATTCATCTGCCATTTCATTGTTCCCCATAATAAATTCACCCTTTTCGGTCCTCAAGGGCACAACTGGTGTTAACTAATTTTTTCTCTTCACATACCTAAAGAAGCTTTTACTATCCTTCTTTATGTTCTTGGCTATCTTACCTTCCCACCTCACCTTTTCTCCCCGTATTGTCTTTTTGGTTATCTTGTGTTGTTCTTTAAACATTACCCGATCCTTTTGCTTCGGGTAAGACCTCGGGTGTTTTGTTTCAAAGGTATTGAGTGGAGGCACAGTGGGGCGAAAAGCTCCCGAGAACCGGGCTAGATCCAACCCTCTGATACCCTCTGTGTGCAGTTTCCAGTTTCTCCGCATAACGGCCTGAGCTTCCATCGGGATTTCCGTGTCCTTCAACGTCGCTATGGAGAGCGGGTTTTTCCGATAAATATCTCCTGCAAAATAGCCCCTAAGGTGCATGCAGTGAGATAACATAGATCTAGTGTTGCTTTGACAGGCTATTAAACTCCCGCGTTTGTTTCTGTTTTGACAGACAGACAGACAGACAGACAGACAGACAGACAGACAGACAGACAGACAGACAGACAGACAGACGGACGGACGGACGGACGGACAGACAGACAGACAGACAGACAGACAGACAGACAGACAGACAGACAGACAGACAGACAGACAGACAGACAGACAGACAGACAGACAGACAGACAGACAGACAGACAGACAGACAGACCGACCGACAGACAGACAGACAGACAGACAGACAGACAGACAGACAGACAGACAGACAGACAGACAGACAGACAGACAGACAGACAGACAGACAGACAGTAGACAGAAAGGTGGACGGACGGACGGACGGACAGACAGACAGACAGACAGACAGACAGACAGATAGATAGATAGATAGATAGATAGATAGATAGATAGATAGATAGATAGATAGATAGATAGATAGATAGATAGATAGATAGATAGATAGATAGATAGATAGATAGATAGATAGATAGATAGATAGATAGATAGAGCTAGAAAGAGAGTGTGAGAGAGATTATAACTAATTCCATTTATCCCAGGTATCTCGACAAATATTGCTAAGATGTAAAAAGCGAGTTTGGTATTCCGACAAACACAAGCAATCATGGGAGTTGTCAAATGTCAAATGCTATCATTAAAAATCGAACGATGCGCTGCAGATAATGTGAGTATAGTTTGGTTCCAATTTTTTGTCTCTATTCATGCTTGTATTTGTTAGGGGGCAGATGCGAGTGGGAGACCGGGGAGGGTGGGGGGAGGGGGGGGAGGGTGTGGAGACGACCTCGGCAGCCGCACGCAGAGAGAACCGCGCCTCATCCGCAGCCAAGATCAAACCCGGGTGCCTGGCGGCGCAAGCCACTGGACGCCCTCCCCCCCACACCCAATTCAAGAGTCAAGAGTGTTTTATTGTCATATGTCCCAGAAAGGACAATGACATTCTTACTTGCTGTAGCACAACAGAATATGTAAACGTAGTACACAACGGGAGAACACAAAGTTGAGTGTGTATATATATACATTCACACATATACAATAAATAAACAAATATAGTGCATTCATAATATTCCTCGAATGTTCCATCCCCACCGGGGGGCAGCGGCAGACGTCCGGACTGACAGCTCACAGCCAGCGCGGAGAAGCGCCGACCCCAGCTCACCCTCGACTCTCTCACCTGGCTAACCGACAATCCCGGTCGGACAGACGACACCAGTGTCGCACGCCCACAGCCAGGGCGCGGAAGAAGAAACAACTCCATCCCAATCCCGCTCCAACTCGAAAGGAACCCGATCCGCGACGGGCCACTACGGCGACAAGTGCTAGTTCGTCCACGGCCTGGCCGGGCTGCCACTCAGCAGCCACCCTAAGTAAAAGACGGAGCAATGCTGCAACTTGCGCACCACCGTCTTCTGACCCTATGGTACTCGCTGCCAATCCATCCACATATCCGGGGAATGCGAGGGCCCCGGCCTCACCTGCGACAGAGCGCCACCCTGGGCTCGGACTCCTCCGGCCCGGCGCTCGACAGGGCCGCGCAGCGGGCGGCCTTCAGCCCCGACCTGGAGTTGGATTTAAAGGCAAGAAGACACTAATTGGTGTTATTTACAGACCCACAAATTGTAGCCCGGATGTAGGGTGTAAGCTGATACAGGAGTTAAAACTGGCATGTAACAAATGTAATGCCACTGTGATGATGGGGGATATCAATATGCAGGTAGACTGGGAAAATCAGGTTGGTTCGGGACCCCAAGAAATGAGAGTTTGTAGAATGCCTCCGAGATGGATTCTTAGAGCAACTTGTAATGGAGTCGACCAGAGAAAAGGCAATTCTGGATTTAGTGTTGTCCAATTAACCTGATCTGATAGAAATATAGAAAATAGGCGCAGGAGGAGGCCATTCGGCCCTTCGAGCCAGCACCGCCATTCATTGTGATCATGGCTGATCGTCCCATATCAATAACCCTTGCTTGCCTTCTCCCCATATCCCTTGACTCCACTAGCCCCTAGAGCTCTATCTAACTCTCTCTTAAATCCATCCAGTGATTTGGCCTCCACTGCCCTCTGTGGCAGGGAATTCCACTAATTCACAACTCTCTGGGTGAAAACCTGTTTTCTCACCTCAGTTTTAAATGACCTCCCTTTTATTCTAAAACTGTGGCCCCTGGTTCTGGGCTCGCCCAACATTGGGAACATTTTTCCTGCATCTAGCTTCTCCCGTCCTTTTATAATTTTATATGTTTCTATAAGATCACCCCCTCATCCTTCTAAACTCCAGTGAATACAAGCCTAGTCTTTTCAATCTCTCCTCATATGACAGTCCCGCCATCCCAGGGAATCTCGTGAACCTACGCTGCACTGCCTCAATCACAAGGATGTCCTTCCTCAAATTAGGAAACCAAAACTGTACACAATACTCCAGATGTGGTCTCACCAGAGCCCTACACAACTGCAGAAGAACCTCTTTACTCCTCTGCTGAAATCATCTTGTTATGAAGGCCAACATTCCACTAGCTTTCTTCACTGCCTGCTGTACCTGCACGCCAACTTTCAGTGACTGGTGTACAAGGACACCGAGGTCTCGCTGCACGCCCCCCTTACCTAACCTAACCCCATTGAAATAATAATCCGCTCCCTTGTTTTTGCCGCCAAAGTGGATAACCTCTCATTTATCTATATTATACTGCATCTGTCACGCGTCTGCCCACACACTCAACCTGTCCAGGTCACGCTGCAACCTCCTGACATCCTCTTCACAATTCACACTGCAACCCAGCTTTGTGTTATCCGCAGACCTGCTAGTGTTGCTCCTAATTCCCTCTTCGAAATCATCAATAAATATGGTAAACCGTTACGGTCCCAACACCGAGCATTGCGGCACTCCACTCGCCACTGTCTGCCATTATGAAAAGGCCCCGTTCACTCCCACTCTTTTCTTCCTGTCTGCCAACCAATTTTCTATCCATGTCAACACACTACCTCCAATACCATGTGCTCTAATTTTAGCCAGCAGTCTCCCGTGTGCGACCTTATCAAAGGTTTTCTGAAAGTCTAGATACACTACATCCACTGGCACCCTTTCATCCATTTTACTTGTCACATCCTCAAAAAATTCCAGAAGATTAGTCAAGCATGATTTCCTTTTCATAAATCCATGCTGACTTGGACAAATCCATTTACTGCTATCGAAATGCCCCATTGTTACCTCTTTAATAATTGACTCCAGCATCTTTCCCACCACCTAATTCAGGCTAACTGGTCTATAATTCCCCGTTTTCTCTCTCGCTCCTTTCCTGAAAAGTGGGATAACGTTAGCTATCCTCCAATCCACAGAATTCACTTCACTCAACGAGGCCGATCCGAATATTAACTTCATCCTACATACACTAGGGACGATTTCTATTTATACCAAGCCAGTTAACTACAAACCCGTATGTCTTTGGACTATGCGGGGAAACCGAATGCCCCAAGAAAACCAACACGGTCACGGGGAAAACGTGGAAACTCCGTATATACAGTGCCCGTAGACAGGAAGAAACCCGGGTGTTCGGCGCTGCAAGCGCTGTAAGGCAGCAACCCTGCCCTGCGCCGCCGTGCCGCTGAAGAATCATTATCTAAAATAAAAATAAAATGTCACAATAACGGCCAGAAAATTGGTCAGGTTTTTGTTATGAAGCACAGGTGTTGAGACCAAATCTGTGGCATTTTCCTGTTAATTCAATTATGCCATCAATCGGTGGCATTTTCCTGTTGATTCAGTTATACCATCAATCTGTTGCTTGAGACATTTAATTAATTTGACCACGACCGCAAAAGGGTACAGTGATATGTTCTTTAACACTGTTCTGTATTTTATTCTAACCACTGCATAAATAAATGTGTTTTAATACGGGTTCAGAAGCTGCAGCATATATCCTATCTTTTCTGAAGGAATATTCAACATCGGGAACGTTTACGGATACGAAATAAATCGTGGCTACGAGCCAAAGTAAAATGAAAGCGCTAGATATAGAAAACAATAACATTAAGGATTTCCTGCGGATCTCTAGCTCTTGGTCAATCTGATTCACAGAAGTTAGCGAGGTACAACTCCCGTTAACATTAAGAATTGGCGCCATCAGTTGAAATTTTACAGTAATGCGCCAATGGTCTCAATTCCGTATTGGTATTAACGGAATAGGTAAGACCTATGTAATAAAATTAATTTGCAAAGAGACAAATTATCCAAAAGTATATTTCCCCCCGTATTTGTTACATACTGCATGGCAGATGCAGTATAATAATAATACATTTTATTTATGGGCGCCTTTCAAGAGTCTCAAGGACAATGTGGATAAATGTGAGGTTATCCGTTTTGGTGTCAAAAACTGGAAAGTAGCCTATTATCTAAATGGTGGCCGAATAGGAACAAGGGAGATGCAACGAGACCTGGGTGTCATGGTACACCAGTCATTGAAAGTAGGCATGCAGGTGCAGCAGACAGTGAAGAAAGCGAATGGTATGCTAACATTCATAGCAAAATCATTTGAGTATAAGAGCAGGGAGGTATAAGAGCAAGACATGGTCTTGGTGAGACCACACCTGGAGTATTGCGTACAGTTTTGGTCCCCTAATCTGAGGAAAGACATGCTTGCCATAGAGGGAGTACAGAGAATGTTCACCAGATTGATTCCTGGGATGGCAGGACTTTCATATGAAGAAAGACTGGATAGACTCGGCTACCGTACATACATACATACATACATACATACATACATACATACACTGGCTCCCAGAGCACTTTCGAGTTCATTTCAAAATTCTTTTATTTGTTTTTAAATCGTTGAATGGGCTCGCCCCGCCGTACCTCTCTGAGCTGCTCCACCTATATGCTCCTGCCCGGTGCCTCAGGTCAGCTGATCAGCTGCTCCTTGAGGTACCAAGGTATAAGCGGAAGCTCAGAGGGGATAGAGCCTTTTCTGTTGCTGCTCCGGCACTCTGGAACACCTTGCCGCTGCACATCAGACAGGCCCCCTCACTGTCCATCTTCAAATCCTCCCTAAAAACACATCTTTATTCTTTGGCTTTCGACACTGGCTGAGGCATTGCTCCTGTTTTAATGCTTTTAATGTCTTTTAATTTTTAGTGTGTTTTTTATAGTCCTTCGTTTTACGGTTTTTAATGGTTTTTAATTGTTTGTAATAGCTTTTTGTTCATGAGTTCTCATGTACAGCACTTTGTGGCAACTGTAGTTGTTTAAAGTG
>NC_045960.1:909778-949778 GCF_010909765.2 Amblyraja radiata
GCTGGATCTCGCTGCTATCTCCAGGTACCTGCAACATTAATCTTCCCTCTTCTGTGCTCCATGGCCACAAAACTCTGCTCCAGTCAACCAGTGCCCTGCTGATACTGGACCCAGTGGTGAGGTAGAGCCCGCTGCTCCTTCCTTAAACTCCCAGGATTTGCACAAGGCCTGTTCCACAGTGCTCTGTTGTTCGTGCAGCCTAGGACCACAGTCAGTGCGGGAGGAAGGCGCCTTCCAGCGTTGTACTCTAGTGTGATCCCTCAGCCTGACTGGGTTACTCACTGAGATGAGTGGTGAGTTGCCCAGAGGACCATAGAGTCAAGAGACGACTGACTGTCAATGGTCAGTTACTCGATCCCGACTGAAGTCATGTTGTAATAGGGAGGCCTGGTTTGTGCTCCAGGGTCACTGGGGCGATGGAAGAATAGGATCTCCTTTAGATTTCCCCAGCTGTGTGGCACCGGGGATGCTTTTGAAATGTAGTGTAACATGGAGGACTGTGGCCAAGTTCGCACACAGCATTGTGGTGATGAGCAGACGCCCATGCTCAATAAATATACATTTCTCTAACTTCCCTCCCTCTCTGTCCCTCCCCCTCGTTAGTCGTTGTACTAGTTTCACTGTCGTCCTGGTGAGTTTCATTTTCTGTATAAGTCGTTAACACCGAGCCCACAGCCAACCATCAACGGACTGTTTCCTTGATCATTGTTGTTTTTTTGCATACTGTTCATTCATTTGTTCCATATCTCTCTACATCACCGTCTATATCGCTTGGTTCCCTTTCCCCTAACATCAGTCTGAAGAAGGGTGTCGACCCGAAACGTCACCTATTCCTTTTCTCCAGAGATGCTGTCTGTCCCGCTGAGTTACTCCAGCTTTTTGTGTCTATCTTTGCCAATGTTGGTTGTGGGATAATAGACAATAAATGCAGGAGGAGGCCAGTTGGCCCTTTGAGCCAGCACCGCCATTCAATGTGATCAGGGCTGATCATCCCCAATCAGTACCCCGTTCCTGCCTTATCCCCATATCCCCTGACTCCGCTATTTTTAAGAGCCCTATCTTGCTCTCTCTTGAACGCATCCAGAGAACCTGCCTCCACCGCCCTCTGAGGCAGAGAATTCCACAGACTCACCACTCTCTGTGAGAAAACGTGTTTCCTCGTCTCTGTTCTAAATGGCTTACTCCTTATTCTTGAGCTGTGGCCCCTGGTTCTGGGCTCCCCCAACATCTGGAACATGTTTCCTGCCTCTAGCGTGTCTAAGCCCTTAACAATCGTATATGCTTCAATGAGATACCCTCTCATCCTTCTCGACTCCAGAGTGTACAAGCCCAGCTGCTCCATTCTCTCAGCATATGTCAGTCCCGCCATCCCACGAATTAACACTGTAAGCCTACGCTGCACTCCCTTAATAGGAATAATGTCCTACCTCAAATTAGGCGACCAAAACTGCACACAATACTCCAGATGTGGTCTCACTAGGGCTTTCAACAGCTGCAGAAGGACCTCTTTGCACCTAGGTTCGATTACTCTTGTTATAAAGGATAAGATTGACTGGGGCGGAGGGGGCTGCTGTCCATTCACAGCCCAGGCAATCTCTCTGTTTATTTAGTCTGGACACTTAAGGAGGCCATTCGTCCCGTTGTGGCCTCTGGAGTACCCCCATCAGTGCTGTTGTCCCGTTGACATCCATGCGACCTATTTTTTCTCGGGTACCCTATAGCTCCCCTGAGTTCTCCTGTCCGCACCTTGCGGTGGACTTTCTGTGTGATCCCTGCAGGGGAGAAGGTCTCTCAGCCTGACGTGATTCCACAGTATCAGTGGGTTCCGTGTGGGGGAGTCTGAGCTCTCTCCGTTTCCACTGATGGGAAGCATCGGGGACCAACGTTGTCTAATGTTGTGTTGTTGTATCTTTCATAAAAAACTTTGCCCCTGGTGTACTGGTGGTTGGGCACAGCCTGGTACCAGTTAACAACGGCCATCTCCTTGATGGATGTCTTTACTCCGTTCAGGTACGTGATCAGGGGATCCACATACTCCTTTCCTCCACCTGGTCAACTGAAGCAAAGTCACCCATCCCTGCTGCCTCCTCCATCTCCTCTCCACCTCTGTACAGAATACACCCTCCCACAGGACACCCAGTCACACTGAACCACCGATTTAAGGATAAAGGGGAAATATTTTAGGTCTGAGATGAGAAAAACATGTTTTACACCGAGTGGTGAATCTCTGGAATTCTCCGCCACAGAATGTAGTTGAGGCCAGTTAATTGGCTCTAATTAAGAGAGAGTTAGATGTGCTCCCCATGACCTGAGTGGGTTTTCCCCGGTACCTCCGGTTTCCTCCCACATTCCAAAGACGGACAGCTTTGTTGGTTGATTGGCTTAGTTTAATTGTAAATTGTCCCTAGGCAAGGGGAGGGGGGGTGTGATCTCGTACAGGACAGAGACACGTGAGAGGCTAGAACTTGGTATGGAGGGTGGTGTGGGGAACGTTAGTGGACAGAATAGGCAGCTGCAAGGCACAGAACGAGGAAGGAGGGTTGGTTTAAACTGCACATAAATGGGTCTGACGGGTAAGGCAGATGAGCTTAGGGCATGGAGAGGTACGAGCGACTGGGACGTTGTAGCCATGAATGATACCAGGTTAAGGGAGGGGCAGGCCAGGCAGCTCAATGTTTCGTGCTAAGTGAGCTTTGGGAGAGACAGTGTGAGGGAAAAAGAGGAGGGGGGGTCTGCATTGTTGGTTGATGAGGATTTCATCGCAGTGTTCAGAGGTGACATTACAGACGGATCGTCTAGTGAGGCTATATGGGTGGAGTTGAGGAACAAAGGGATGATCACCTTGTTGGGGGGGGGGGGTACTACAGACCCCCAAATAATCAACGGGAATTAGAAGAACAAATGTGCCGTGAGATTACAGACAGCTGCATGTTAAATAGGTTGTAATAGGTGCGATTCCGCAAAAGTATTCAGGAGAGTTTTCTTCAGCAGTATGTGGACAGTCCCCACATGTGAGAGGGCAACACTGGATCTAGCATTGGGAAATTTGGAAAGGCAAGTTAATGTAGTGTGTGTGGAGGAGCCTTGTGGGTCCAGTGACCACAGTTCGATTAGGTTTAAGATAGTTATGGATTGCGACGGAGAGGGTCCACGTGTTAAAATGCACAACTGGGTTAAGGCCAACTTTGAGGGCATGAGAGAAAATCTCGCTCAAGTTGACTGGAGCATGTGGTTGAGGAACTGGTGCACGGGGAAGGGATTTAGATTCTTAGATCACTGGGATCTGTTTTGGAGTAAGGAGGAACTGTAAAAAAGGAACGGATTGCACCCTAACGGGTGGGGGACCAGCATTCTGGCAGGCAGGTTTGCCACTGCTACACGGGTGGTTTTAAACTGAATAAGGGGGGTGGGGTGTCAAATGGGACAGTCGAGGATGGAGTTAAAGGGAAAGGGTTTCTTAAATATGTGAGCGGAGAGACAGAGGGGTGTAATATGAGGGTAGAGGCAATAGGTAGCAAGGTGAAATGTGGCAGGCAGACAAATCCAGGGCAAAAATTAAAAAGGGCCACTTTTCAACATAATTGTATAAGGGGTAAGAGTGTTGTAAAAACAAGCCTGAAGGCTCTGTGTCTCAATGCAAGGAGCATTTGTAATAAGGTGGATGAGTTGAATGTGCAGGTAACTATTAATGTCTATGATATAGTTGGGATCACGGAGACATTTCTCCAGGGCGACCAAGGCTGGGAGCTGAACATCCTGGGATATTCAATATTCAGGAGGGATAGAGAAAGGAAAAGGTGGTGGGGTTGCATTGCTGGTTAGAGAGGAGATTAACGCAATAGAAATAAAGGACATTAGCTTGGAAGATGTGGAATCGATATGGGTAGAGCTGCGAAACACTAAGGGGCAGAAAACGCTAGTGGAAAGTGGTGAAATCATTGGGCAAAGTCAGCATGGATTTATGAAAGGTAAATCATGTCTGACTAATCTTATAGAATTTTTCGAGGATGTAATTAGTAGAGTGGATAAGGGAGAACCAGTTGATGTGTTATATCTGGACTTTCAGAAGGCTTTCGCCAAGGTCCCACTTAAGAGATTAATATACAAACTTAAAGCACACGGTATTGGGGGTTCAGTATTGATGTGGATAGAGAACTGGCTGGCAGACAGGAAGCAAAGAGTAGGAGTGAACGGGTACTTTTCAGAATGGCAGGCAGCGACTAGTGGGGTGCCGCAAGGCTCAGTGCTGGGACCACAGCTATTTACAATATATATTAATGATTTGGACGAGGGAATTAAATGCAACATCTCCAAGTTTGCAAATGACACTAAGCTGGGGGACAGTGTTAGATGTGAGGAGAATGCTAGGAGGCTGCAAGTTGACTTGGATAGGCTGGGTGAGTGATCAAATGCATGGTAGATGCAGTATAATGTGGATACATGTGAGGTTTTCCTCTTGGTGGCAAAAACAGGAAAGTAAACAATTATCTGAATGGTGACCGATTAGGAAAAGGGGAGATGCAACGAGACCTGGGTGTCATGGTACACCAGTCATTGAAAGTAGGCATGCAGGTGCAGCAGGCAGTGAAGAAAGCGATGGTATGTTAACATTCATAGCAAAAGGATTTGAGTATAGGAGCAGGGAGATTCTATTGCAGTTGTACAGGGCCTTGGTGAGACCACACCTGGAGTATTGCGTACAGTTTTGGTCTCCTAATCTGAGGAAAGACATTCTTGCCATAGAGGGAGTACAAAGACGGTTCACCAGACTAATTCCTGGGATGTCAGGACTTTCAAATGAAGAAAGACTGGATAAACTCTGCTTGTACTCGTTATAATTTAGAAGATTGAGGGGGGATCTTATAGAAACTTACAACATTCTTAAGGGTTAGGACAGGCTAGGTGCAGGAAGATTGTTCCCGATGTTGGGGAAGTCCAGAACAAGGGGACAGCGTTTAAGGAGGAGGGTGAAGTCTTTGAGGACCGAGATGAGAAAAACATTTTTCACACAGAGAGTGGTGAATCGCTGGAATTCTCTGCCACAGAAGGTAGTTGAGTCCAGTCCATTGGCTATATTGAAGGGTTATCCCTTGTGGCTAAAGGGATCAAGGGGTATGGAGAGAAGGCAGGTGCAGGATACTGAGTTGGATGATCAGCCATGATCATATTGAATGGTGGTGCAGGCTCGAAGGGCCGAATGGCCTACTCCAGCACCTATTTTCTATGTTTCTATGTGTCTATACACAAATCCTGCGATGAAATGGGTTATTTTCAACAATCGAGACAACCGGGATAAATGTTCAAACGTGTTGTGATCAAATTACCACGAATGCATTTACGGTGGCGAGATGTTGATCAGGTAATACCCATTCTATCCTTAATAACATCTAAAGTCAGATTATTTCAAAGAAACGACAAAATTCAACGCTTCAGATGACCGGAATATTTCTCATCGCAAGAGTGATCTTCCACGCATCAACTCAGCATTGTGAATATTAAAAACATGAGTCGGCCATCCGGCTGCTGGTCTATTCATCAGGATGATGTCTGACTGTGGACCACCGCACCATCCATCCGATACTTCCCTCATATTCCATAGTTACGTTAAAACCGAAAGTAGAAATTGTTTTATTTCCATGATGGCCATTATTGCTGTAATTTTCAAGCAGCTACCGCGGGGATCAGCTTCTTGGAATTGTTTTAATCAGATTCTATGCTGACAACCCAAGAGCGCAGATGGCAGAGTCACTGATTTACAGCGTTAGAGACCACTGCTTAATCCGAACCTCCTGCGCTGTCTGTGTGAAGTTTGCACGTTCCCCTGTCAGCGCATGGTTTCCTCTCGGTGCACTCTTTCTCTCCCACATCCCAAGAATGTGTGAGTTAATAGGTTGATTGACAGCAACTTGGGTCCCATTAATATAGTACATCAATCAAAGCAAACAACACCTGGAACTGATAACCAAAGATAACACACAGCAGATCCGCACCCTCTAGTGTTTATCTCCAGTGACCTATGACCTGGGCATGCGCAGTTGAAATACCGAACTCGCTTATACTCCCATAAATAATATAGTAAAGCATCTTTAACCCGCATTATTTTTATTGAGCATGCGTACGAAAATATTAATGACATACTATATCACACATGTCGTAAACGTTGGCAATCATTTGCATGGCTCATTATATCCTCGAGGTTTACTTGAGATATAAATGAGACACCGAACATGAAAGCATGCGATTCGCAAGCCTATTCAACTAACTGGAAACATCACATTTAACGATTATGGGACTGCCCGTAAAATTACTGGTAGATCGCATCTACTATCCCATTCTTGTAATAATTGGAGTTCGTGGCAAGCACCTTCCGTAGTCTTTTTCTACGTACGTATTAACGTGCTTGACGGGCCGACCTAGTGTTGTTGAGCTCTATTTTTCATTACTGTCCGCACAGCAGAGGGAAATGGGCTTTTTCCGTGACCAGAACATTACTCTTTCTTATTAGTGATCGACATCGCCTTGTTTGTTGCTGGAAAACTAAATTGAAATTAGTTGCATTCGTTTAGTTTAGTCAAGTTTAGTTTAGTTTATTGTTGTCATGTGTACCGCGATGTAATGAAACACGTTTGTCTCCGTGCTATCCGGTCCAGGGCAATACTAAATATCAATCAATCAAGCCGCCCGCATTGTGCAGATAAACAGTGAGGTGTAAAACAGCTAGTGCAAATACAAAACGTTGAATATATTACATAAACTCCGATGAAAGGATGTTCAAATGTCTGGCAATGAGGTGGTGGATGTTCGGCACCGCTGTCTACTCGATGACAATCACTCTTTTGCCTGATAACAACTGGAAATGAACTGTTACCTAATCTGGACGTATGCGCTTTCAAGCTTCTCTATCTTCTGCTACATTGCAGAGAAAGAAAGAGAGAGAGTGACCTGGAGAGAATGGTCATTCATTCTGTTGGTTTCATTGCTGAAGCTGTGCGAAGTGCAGATGTAGTCGAGGGAAGGCTGGCTGGTTGTTGGGATAGTCTGGGCTATGTCCGCAACGCTCTGCAATTTTTTGCGATGTGAATTGAACTGTTCCCAAACCAGGCTGTGTTGCATCCCGATACGTTGCTTTCCACGGTGCATGTGTAGTCGTTGTTGAGGGTTGTTGGAGCCAAATCGAAAGTGCTCACATTTCTATGAAGGCTGTGGCGTTCCAAGCGATTGCTTCGATGCGGGAGGGCAAATCGCTGGTGGCATTTATAGCTCGATACTTGAAGCTTTTGCCAACCTATACGTCGGCTACGTCAACGTGGACTGGACTGTGTGGACCGATTTTCTTCCTAAAATCATTCGCGTTCTACTTTGTCTTCCTGACATTGGGAGATATGTTGTTATTTTGGAACCACATTACAAGATTCTCAACCTTCCTTCTGTATTTCGTCTTGTCACTATTCGATAGCCGACCTACTAGTGAAGTATCATATGCAAACATGTAGATTGATATGGATTGGTATTTGGCTCCACAGCCGTGAGTATATAAGGAGCATAGAAGAAGGGTGAGAACGAATCATGCTGGGGCACCAATACTGAGAATTATCTTATAACCATATAACCATATAACAATTGTAGCACGGAAGCGGGCCATCTCGGCCCTTCAAGCCCGTGCCGAACACGTTTTTTTAATCCCCTTGTCCCATCCACCTGCACTCAGACCATAACCCTCCATTCCTTCCCCGTCCATATACCTATCCAATTTATTTTTAAATGATAACATCGAGCCTGCCTCCACCACTTCCACTGGAAGCTAATTCCACACAGCTACCACTTTCTAAGTAAAGAAGTTCCTCCTAATGTTACCCCTAAACTTCTGTCCCTTAATTCTCAAATCATGTCCTCTTGTTTGAATCTTCCCTACGCTGAATGGGAAAAGCTTATCCACATCAACTCTGTTTATCCCTCTCATCGTTTTAAAGACCTCTATCAAGTCCCCCCTTAACCTTCTGCGTTCCAAAGAATAAAGACCTAACTTGTTCAACCTTTCTCTGTAACTTAGTTGCTGAAACCCAGACAACTTTCTAGTAAATCTCCTCTGTACTCTCTCTATTTAGTTGACATCCTTCCTATAATCAGGCGACTAAAAGTGTACACCATACTCCAGAATTGGCCTCACCAATGCCTTGTACAATTTTAACATTACATCCCAACTTCTATACTCAATGCTCTGATTTATAAAGGCCAGCACACCAACAGCTTTCTTTACCACCCTTTCTACATGAGATTCCACCTTCAGGGAACTATGCACAGTTATTCCTAGATCTTGGATGCCGATTTGTCACGTGGTCTCACTAAATGTGCTCTGTAGGTTAGGAAGTTGGGGATCTATTTGTGGAGGGGAGTGGTGACTCCAAATTCCACGAGGTGTATCTTCACATGAGTGCAGAGTCAGGGCGATTGGATCGGACGTGGACTTGGTGTGGTCGTAGGCGATCATCGAAAATGTGCATAAGTGCTCAATAGCCAGGGCTAGGACGATACTCAGCTCCTCAATGTTGTGCTGATACGCTGCGTCGCCGCAACCAAAAATGCTGAATCAAAATTAGAGACTTTTCTGTCTGTGATATTTTAAAATAAGGTATTTTAATTTCGTACACAACCAAGTATTATTTCAGTGTCCCGCCGAAAATTTTTTCAAGATTATTTTTCCATGTTTTTCCATGGTCCGCTAATACATTGGTGCCTGTGGAAGAAAATCTTCAGTGGTCTATATTTTAATTTTCAATTGTCAGACGAAGCCACTGCCTTCGGTAACAGCACAATTTATTATTCACTGACCTTCTGGACGAGCTTTAAACTCCTTATAAAGGCCGAAGATAGAGTTACTTAAATATGATATGCTATTGTATCAAGTGGATAAAGTCAACGAAGGTAGGGACTTGCCGCAGATACAGACAACCCATTATAAGCGTCATAAAAGTATATTTTGCTGCGCTCAAAAAGTGATGGAGTTTATTCCCTAATAAGTATGAAGACAGTGCCGACGATAAATGGGAATATGTACTGGATGAGATTAATTTCGTCAAGCATTTTATTTATTCTGGAATAGAATGCGGGATAGAAGAATGCAACAAACTATTTTTTTTGTTAAAATTACAACTGTTATTCGATCACCATCAAATAAAAGGAGTGATCAGATAAACAAATACATTTCTCGAGGCGATATTTGAGTTTTTTGTAAAAACGGCAACCGTTGTCTGGTAGTATCGGCGACGGCGGACATCAATGTAATGTTACAGTCACTCAGCACATATATCACACTTATTTCTCGATTATACTTGCATAATTGTTTAAAGGTCTACAGCACGATTTGTTGTGCAGCAATTTATAATGTTTCTGTTAAGATGCCTGGTAGTTGTTACTGCATTGTAACAATTGCAGGGGGTGAGGGGGGGGGGGGGGTAGAGTGTGAGATAGAAGGGGGGAGTAGTTGTTTCGTTAGTTTCCGAATATTGAAGGGTTCAGTGCTCATACCGTTAATTTGTAAAATACTCAAGCGGAATATGAGATGGTGGCCCAACACTTACGTGTGGAATTACTCTGACAACGAAGGAGGCCAAACACGAATGCATGTGGGAATGGGTAATCGAGTTATAGTGTTTAGTAACCGGAATATGGTATACCACCTTCTCGACCGAGAGCAAGTATTCGGTGCGATGGTCGCCTCATCAACGCTTGGTCCTGCCGAAGTAAAGGAGTCCACATCGGAAGCACCAAAGCCAGCAGATGACAACAGTAGAGGTGCACGGGAACCTCTCTCTCACGTAGTATGACTACTGGTGTCATTGGACGGATGTAAGCCATTAGGTATAATGACAGGTGTTACATGTCCTGTGCTGCAGGGCATTGTACCTGGGGAGATGGTAATTTGGTTCCAACGGGATAAGGGAGAGCGGTCTTTATGGAAGGCGAGAGGTAATGGGGATGGGAAGATGTGTGGGATAAGGAGGATATGGAGAATAATGTGTTGGATAAGGAGGTAGGTAGGTGCAATTTAAGGACCTGGGGAACTATTTTGTAGTTCCGTGCGGAAGCAAGGGGAGCGAGAGCAGTACTGCAAGACGTAGAGTTGATGTGGGTGAACATACATCCATCACAGCAGCGGGGAAACTACATTTACTCAAGAAAGAGGACGCCAATCACAAGCACAACATTTTATTAAGAAGGACCTGCAGATGCTGGAAAATCGAAGGGAGACAAAAATGCTGGAGAAACTCAGCGGGTGAGGCCGCATCTATGGAGCGAAGGAAATAGGCAACGTTTCAGGTCTGAAGAAGGGTTTCGACCAGAAACGTTGCCTATTTCCTTCGCTTCATAAATGCTGCATCACCCGCTGAGTTGCATAAGCACAATTTGTCCTTTCTCCTTGCTGCAAACATTGTGTTACGGATTTCAGAACGTATGTTAACATGTTTACAATGATCCTTCCCTTGGAAATATATTCAATTTTGAACAATTATTTTTATTTGCAATACCTTTATACGAAATAACAATTATCAACTGCAAGAAACGCTTGTGGCATTTCTATTAAAATATGTTCTTGCATTACCCCAGAGTAATAATAATATATTTGCATAATTATACATGAAGCGAATGGTATGTATTACTAAAGTAGAGATTCTGTTTCTAATATGTACAGTTTTAGTTTCAGTTTGAGAGAAACAGCGCAGAAACAGGCCCTTCGGCCCACCGGGTCCGTTCCGACCAGCGATCTCCGCACATTAACGCTATCCTACACCGGCTAGGGATATGTTTTTTAAATAAATTTACCAAGCCAATTAACCTATAAACCTATACGTCTTTGGAGTGTGGGAGGAAAACCGAAGATCTCCGTGAAAACCCACGCAGGTCACGGGGAAAATTTATAAACTCCGAAAAAATAGCACCCGTAGTCGGGATCGTACCCTGATCACCGGCTCTGCATTCGCTGGCAGGCAGCAACTCTACCGCTGAGCCACCGTGAGCCAAACCTTTCATCCTACCTTTCAAACAATACTTATTCATGTCGATATTTGCAAACTTCTGTGAGATAAATTAACTACCGCCATAACCACATGAAACGGATCTTTGCAGTTATTTTAAGGAAAAGCGACAGGTCATTGTGCATTAGAGCGAACGGAAACTTGTTAATGAAATAGATGTTCACGATAATAAAACAGAGGATAGCATATACGACAATGCGTCATTTGAATACAATTTACTTTCTATTGTTCTCTTTGTTCCCTGTCATATTCTGTCAACCAGACACCTTCCGGTCAACAGTACAATCATAAGAGCAGTGACTTAAAACTCGCAGTGAAAGAAAATATAGCCCGCAACAATAGACACTGGCGGCAATTTAACCGCGTTCCATTTATCATTTTACTTTTACACAACCTATTCTTTGCTTTATACTAGTTTAGTAGTCACGGGTTGTTAAATTATACAACAGGCACCTTGTGTCAGTTAGTAAAGTGAAGATCAAGTAACAAATGTGCTGATCAGCACTGGAAACAGTAAATGCTGGAGAGACAGGGATTTCTGCGGGAACAGACGGGATTCGAGGATGGTGTGCTGCCTTCCTGGTGCCAGGATCCAGGATGTCATAGACAGAGTGCAGAAAATCCTCAAGGGCGAAGGTGACCAGCCGGAAGTGGTAGTGCATGTCGGCACAAACGATGTCGGAAAGAAGGGGATGAATATTCTGCAGCGTGACTTTAGAGAGCTCGGAAATATGCTGAAAAGCAGGACCTCCAGGGTTGTTATCTCCGGTTTGTTTCCAGTTCCTCGTGCTGGCGAGAGCAGGAACAGGGATATACGGGACCTGAATGTGTGGCTGTGGAACTGGTACAGGGGGCGGGGATTTCGATTCTTAGATCACTGGGATATGTTTTGGAGTAAGGGGGGACTGTACAAAAGGGACGGGTTGCATCTTAACAGGTGGGAGGCCAGCATTCTGGCAGGCAGGTTTGCCACTGCTATACGGGTGGTTTTGAACTGAATAAGGGGGGTGGGGTGTCAAATGGGATAGTCGAGGATGGAGTTTAAGGGAAAGAGAGTAAAGGGATGGTTAATGACCCCAGAATTAACGGGAAAGGAAGCTCACGAAGGGATAGGAGAGCACGGCCAAGTGTAATAGGGATCGATGTGAAAGGTGAGATGCGTGAGGAATTAAAAGTATTGTATTTGAATGCGCGAAGTATAAGAAGTAAAGTAGATGAGCTTGAGGCTCAGTTAGAGGTTGGTAGATATGTCATTGTGAGGATTACTGAGACGTGGCTGCAGGAGGATCGGGCCTGGTAACTTAATATTCAGGGTTATACATCCTATAGAATGGACAGGCAGGTTGGCAGAGGAGGATGGGGGATAGCTCTACTGGTGAGGGATGGAATTCAGTCCCTTGCGAGGGGAGACATAGGGACTGAGGACGTAGAGTCACTGTGGATTGAGTTGAGGAATTGCAAAGGCAAGAAGACACTAATTGGTGTTATTTACAGATCCCCAAATAGTAGTCCGGATGTAGGGTGTAAGTTGCAGCAGGAGTTAAAACTGGCATGTAACAAAGGTAATGCCACTGTGGTGATGCGGGATTTCAATATGCAGGTTGACTGGGAACATCAGGTTGGTTCAGGACCCCCGGAAAGAGAGTTTGTAGAATGCCTCCGAGGTGGATTCTTTACAGCAGCTTGTAATGGAGCCGACCAGAGAAAATGCAATTCTGGATTTAGTGTTGTCCAATGAACCAAATTTGATAAGAGAACTCGAGATAAAGGAACCTCTTGGAGGTAGTGATCATAATATGATTAGTTTTAATCTGCAATTTGAGAAGGAGTACGTTAAATCGGAAGTGGCAGTGATGCAGTTGAACAAATGGGACTATGAAGGCATGAGATGGGAGCTGGCCAAAGTAGATTGGAAAATGATCCTAGCAGGAATGACGGTGGAACAGCAATGGCAGGAATTTCTGGGCATAATCCGGAAGACGCATGATCAGTTCATTCCAAAAATGAAGAAAGATTCTAAGGGGATTTGGAGGCAACCGTGGCTGACAAGAGAAGTTAGGGATAGAATAAAACTAAAAGAAAAGATGCATAACACAGCAAAGGGTAGCCGGTAGCCAGAGGATTGGGAAACTTCCATAGGACAACAGAAGGAAACAAAACGGGTAATACGGGCTGAAAAGATGAAGTACGAGGAGAAGCTGGCCAGGAATATAAATAAGGACTTTAAAGCTTCTTTAGTATGTTAAGGGAACAAGAGTAGCAAAGTCAAATATGGGTCCCATTATGCAGACACGGGTGAAATTATTATGGGCAACAAGGAAATAGCAGAAGAGTTGAATAGGTACTTCGGATCTGTCTTCACTATGAAAGACACAAACCATTTCCCAGATGTAGTGGAGGACAGAGGATCTAAGGGGGTAGAGGAACTGAAATAAATTTTCATTAGGCGAGAAATAGTATTGGGTACGCTAATGGGACTGTAGGATGATAAATTCTCTGGCCTGATGGTCTGCAGCCCAGGGTCCTCAGGGAGGAGGCTCTAGAAATAGTGGATGCATTGGTGGTCATTTTCCAATGTTCATTAGATTTAGGATCAGTTCCTGTGGATTGGAGGATCGTTAATGTTATCCCACTTTTCAAGAAAGGAGCGAGAGAGAAAACGGGGAATTACAGACCAGTTAGCCTGACTTCGGTGGTGGGAAAGACGCTGGAGTCAATTATTAAAGAGGTAATAATGGGGCATTTGGATAGCAGTAAAAGGATTAGTCGAAGTCAACATGGATTTATGAAAGGGAAATCATGCTTGACTAATCATCTGGAATTTTTTGAGGATGTGACAAGTAAAATGGATGATGGGGTGCCAGTGGATGTAGTGTATCCAGACTTTCAGAAAGCCTTCGATAAGGTCCCGCACGGGAGACTAGTGACTAAAATTAAAGCACATGGTATTGGGGGTAGGGTGTTGACATGGATAGAAAATTGGTTGGCAGACCGGAAGCAGAGAGTAGGAGTGAACGGGTCCGTTTAAGACTGGCAGGCAGTGGCGAGTGGAGTGCCCCAAGGCTCGGTGTTGGGGCAGCAACTCTTTACCATATATACAGTATAATATAGATAAATATGAGGTTATCCACTTTGGCGGCAAAAACAAGGAGGCAGATTATTATCTCAATGGGGTTAGGTTATGTAACGGGGAGGTGCAGCGAGACATGGGCGTCCTTGTACACCGGTCACTAAAAGTTGACTTACAGGTACAGCAGGCAGTGAAGATAGCTAATGTAATGTTGGCCTTCAAAACAAGAGGATTTCAGTATAGGAGTAAAGAGGTTCTTCTGCATGTGTATAGGGCGCTGATGAGACCACATCTGGAGTATTGTGTACAGTTTTGGTCTCCTAATTTGAGAAAGGACATCCTTGTGATTGAGGCAGTGCAACGTAGGTTCACGAGATTGATCCCTGGGATGGCGGGACTGTCATATGAGGAAAGATTGAAAAGACTTGGCTTGTATTCACTGGAGTTTAGAAGGATGAGGGGGTTCCTATAGAAACATATAAAATTGTAAAAGGACTGGCCAAGCTAGATGCAGGGAAAATGTTCCCAATGTTGGGCGAGTCCAGAACCAGTGGCCTCAGTCTTAGAATAAAGGGAAGGTAATTTAAGACTGAGGTGAGAAAAAAACGTTTTCACCCAGAGAGTTGTGAATTCACGGAATTCCCTGCCACAGATGGCAGTGAAGGCCAAATCACTGGATGGATTTAAGAGAGAGTTAGATAGAGTTACATCTCGGCGCCGTCCTGTATGGTATGGCTGCCCAGCCTGCAGCTGTCCGTTTTTTCACTCTTTTAAAAAAAAGATTTTAGTGAGTTTTTGTGTTTTGTTTTTGGAGTTCTGTTCTTTTTTATGTGGGGGGTTGGGGCGGGGAGGGGAAAACTACTTTTCAGGGTCCCTACCTGGTAGGAAAGGCAGCTTTTCTCCGGGCTGCACCTTCGACCCGTGCTCGCGGCCTACCAGGGGGACTGGCGCGGCGTTTCCTGAGGGGACCGCCCAGAACCTCGGCTTCGGCGGCGGCACAGCGCAAGAACGCTATCGGGGAGCGGAGCGGGCGATGGCTTGCCCGGGTCGCCGCGCTGGAACTGCGGTGAGCTGAGACCGCATGTGAATCTCGCTGAGCTGCGGGACGATGGAGCGGCCAGCTGCGGGCGGCGGCGCTGACCTTAACATATAACCATATAACTATATAACTATATAACAATTACAGCACGGAAACAGGCCATCTCTGCCCTTCAAGTCCGTGCCGAACACTTACTCTCTCCTAGTCCCATCTACCTGCACTCACACCATAACCCTCCATTCCTTTCCCGTCCATATACCTATCCAATTTATTTTTAAATGATAAAATCGAACCTGCCTCCACCACTTCCACTGGAAGCTCATTCCACACAGCTACCACTCTCTGAGTAAAGAAGTCCCCCCTCATGTTACCCCTAAACTTCTGTCCCTTAATTCTCAAGTCGTGTCCTCTTGTTTGAAACTTCCCTGCTCTCAATGGGAAAAGCTTATCCACGTCAAATCTCTCTATCTCTCTCATCATTACCGACCTCTATCAAGTCCCCCCTTAACCTTCTGCGCTGCAAAGAATAAAGACCTAACTTGTTCAACATTTCTCTGTAACTTAGTTGCTGAAACCCAGGCAACATTCTAGTAAATCTCCTCTGTACTCTCTCTATTTTGTTGACATCCTTCCTATAATTAGGCGACCATAATTGTACACCATACTCCAGAATTGACCTCACCAATGCCTTGCACAATTTTAACATTGCAACCCTAGTTCTATACTCAATGCTCTGATTTATATAGGCCAGCACACCAAAAGCTTTCTTTACCACCCTATCTACGTGAGATTCCACCTTCAGGGATACATGCACACTCATTCCTAGATCCCTCTGTTCAACTGCATTCCTCAATTCGCTACCATTTACCATGTACGTCGTATTTTGATTTGTCCTCCCAAGATGTAGCACCTCACACTTATCAGCATTACACTCCACCTGCCATCTTTCAGCCCACTCTTCCAAATGGCCTATATCTCTCTGTAGACTTTGAAAATCTACTTCATTATCCACAACACCACCTATCTTAGTATCATCTGAATATTTACTAATCCAATTTACCACACCATCATCCAGAACATTGATGTACATGACAAACAACAGTGAACCCAACACAGATCCCTGAGGCACCCCACTAGTCACTGGACTCCAACCTGACAAACAACCATCCACCATTACTCTCTGTCATCTCCCATTCAGCCACTGTTGAATCCATCTTGCTACTCCACCATTAATACCCAACAATTGAACCTTCTTAACCAATCTTCCACGAGGAACCTTGTCAAAGGCCTTATTAAAGTCCATATAGACAACATCCACTGCTTTACCCTCATCACTTTCCCTAATAACCTCTTCAAAAAATGCAAGAAGATTAGGCAAACATGACCTACCAGGCACAAATCTGTGTTGACTGTTCCTAATCAGACCCTGGTTATCCAGATGCTTATATAAATTATCTCTAAGTATCCTTTCCATTAATTTGCCCACTGCTAACGTCAAACTAACCGGTCTATAATTCCTAGGTTTATTCTTAGAACCCTTTTGAAACAATGTAACAACATGCGCAATACGCCAATCCTCCGGCAGTATTCCCGTTTCTAATAACATTTGAAATATTTCTGCCATAGCCCCTGCTATTTCTACACTAACTTCCCTCAATGTCCTAGGAAATATCCTGTCAGGTGCTGGAGACTTATCCACTTTTATATTTTGCAAAAGTGTCAGTACTTCCTCTTCTTTGAATCTCATAGTTTCCATAGCTACTCGACTCGACTTCCCTTAGTTGACATAATTCAATATCATTTTCCTTGGTGAATACCGAAGAAAAGAAATTGTTCAATATCTCCCCCCATCTCTTTTGGCTCTGCAGATAGCTGTCCACTCTGACTCTCTAATGGACCAATTTGATCCTTCGTTATCCTTTTGCTATTATTATAGCTGTAGAAACCCTTTGGATTTACTTTCACCTTACTTGTCAAAGCAACCTCATATCTTCTTTTTGCTTTTATAATTTATTTCTTAAGATTATTTTTACATTCTTTATACTCCTCAATCACCTCATTTACTCCATGCTGCCTATAATTATTGTAGATCTCTCTCTTTTTCCGAGCCAAGTGTCCAATTTCCCTTGAAAACCATGGCTCTTTCAATTTTTACTATTTCCTTTCAACCGAACAGGGACATAAAGATTCTGTACTCTTAAAATGTCACCTTTAAATGTCCTCCATTTCTCTTCAACATCCTTCCCATAAAACAACATGTCCCAATTCACTCCTTTTAAATCCTTTCGCTTCTCCTCAAAGTTAGCCTTTCTCCAATCAAAAAGCTCAACCCTAGGTCCAGTTCTGACCCTCTCCATAATTATATTGAAACTAATGGTATTGTGATCACTGGACCCGAAGTGCATCCCAATACATACCTCCGCCACCTGACCTGTCTCACTTCCTAACATGAGGTCCAGCACTGCCACTTTTATCTAGTAGGTAAAGCACCTCTATGTATTGCTGAAAAAAACTATCCTGCACACATTTTACAAACACCAAACCATCCAGCCCATTTAGAATGTGTTTCCCAGTCTATGTGTGGAAAACTGAAATCTCCCACAATCACTACCTTGTGCTTACTACTAATATCTGCTATCTCCCTACATATTTGCTCTTCCAATTCTCGCTCCCCATTTTGGCGGTCTATAATACACCCCTATAAGTGTTGCTACACCTTTCCCATTTCGCAGTACCACCCAAATAGCCTCCCTAGACGAGCCCTCTAAACTATCCTGCCAAAGCACTGCTGTAATGTCTTCCCTTACAAGCAATGCAACACCTCCACCTCTTGCCCCTCCAATTCTATCACACCTGAAGCAACGAAATCCTGGAATATTTAGTTTCCAATCACAGCCCTCCTGCAACCATGTTTCACTGATCGCCAGAACATCATACTTCCAGGTGTTAATCCAGGCTCTAAGCTCATCCATCTTTCTTACAATTATCCTAGCATTAAAATATACACATTTAAGAAACCCACCACCTCTTAATCTCTGTTTATTATGTTTTTCTTCTTTCTCCCCTACATTTTGGGTCCGAGTGCTTCCCTTCTCTGCCTCCTGCCTCACATCGGGAGCCTTGGATCTCTCGCCGAGATCGCCAGTGGTGGAGCTCCATCCAGTGCGGCCTGTTGGCTTCGGAAGCCGCGGTCTCCAGTAAGAAGCGGCCGTTCCAGGTTTCCCATGCCGCCGACGCCGGAGCACCATCACCGACGAGTACGACCAGGAACAATCGGGCCCCGTAGCGGCGACTGCTGAGGCCATAATGGGCCCAACTATGGGTGGACATGGGATGGAGATTGGACATTGTGCCTTCCACTCATAATGGGAACCATTGTGGGGGATGTTTTTTATGTTTAAATCTCTTTATCATTGTTATGTATGTATTCTTTTTTATGTGCTGCATTGGCAACAAGCGTTTCACTGCACCTATGGTGTATGTAACCAATACATTACAATTGAACCTTTGAACCTTTGAACCTTTGAGCTCTAGGGGCTAGTGGGGTCAAGGGATATGGGGGGAAGGTTGATAGGGCATGATCAGCCATGATCACAATGAATGGCGGTGCTGGCTCGAAGTGCCGAATGGCCTCCTCGAGCACCTATTGTCTATGTTTCTATGTTTCTAACCAATATCTGCGGGACGAGCAACAGCCACCGTTCGGGTGGAGAAATGGAAAGGGTTTTTCCTTCCATGTTTTTCTTTTATTCCATCACAGTAATTTGCAATTTCCTTTCCGGAAGTGTGCAAACATTTAATGATGTTGCACCATGGTAACAACAGTTTATTTCCCTATTATGCATAATATCAAGGTATGGAGGGGACTTAGAAGTCAATGAATGAATAAGGATTATAGTGGACATTAAGAAGTGATTGTTTAGGCAGAAAGCGGTGTATATTTGAAAGTCCTTACCACAAATGGCTATAGAGGTCAGAACATATGGTACTTTATAAACCGATAACCGATACATATGCCGTTGATCAGTAAGGAATCAAAACTAGCGAGAGAATGAAGGAGAATGCGGTTTCGAGGGGAAAAAACGCCATGATCGACTGGCAGAGTCGACGACTTGTGCTCCAATGCCTGAAAGTCTTACCAAGGAACGTTAAGTCTGAAGCAATGTCTCATCCGGCAGAGACAGCACGGGAACACTTCATAAATATTGCGGCATTTAATAACATGGATAAAGACAGTGAGCAATGCCTTAATGGATTTTATGCAGGCCTTTCTCTTGATCTCAAATGTGGAGCAGGCCAGTAATCAAATTCACAGGGAGATCAATGCAATATTATCATTTTTGTGATAAGGGCCTCGGGGTGGTGGTGGAATATTTATTATCTCATTAGAAAATATGCGGCCACCGTTAGACTTTAGATCGATGAATGATCTTTGCTTTTTTCAAATAAATTACTAATTCAGTGCGACTGTTAGATATTTGATTAGTGAGTTTGAGGATAACAGGTAAAACTTGGATGAGGTGGACCGCGTGGAAAATTAGCTGAGGCTGCAGCTGAAAATCAAACAGATAGAAATCTTGACGGAACATTGGCACATGAATTTTGTCCCGAGATGTGCGAAATGATGAATTTTGCGAAAGCAAAAACTTATGGATTAAAGAAGGCCACTGCATTGAGTCAAGGGATGCCGAGAAATTGGAGAACCGTGACGAACTGCTACAGTTCGAACTGCTTAAGGGGTTGGACAGGCTAGATGCAGGAAGATTGCTCCCGATGTTGGGGAAGTTCAGGACAAGGGGTCACAGCTTAAGGATAAGGGGGAAATCCTTTAAAACCGAGACGAGAAGAACTTTTTTCACACAGAGAGTGGTGAATCTCTGGAACTCTCTGCCACAGAGGGTAGTCGAGGCCAGTTCATTGGCTATATTTAAGAGGGAGTTAGATGTGGCCCTTGTGGCTAAGGGGATCAGAGGGTATGGAGAGAAGGCAGGCACGGGATATTGAGTTGGATGATCAGCCATGATCATATTGAATGGCGGTGCAGGCTCGAAGGGCCGAATGGCCTACTCCTGCACCTAATTTCTATGTTTCTATGTTTCTATAAGAGGCACTTGTAGAATTGAAACTCAAAAACAAGAGGAACTGTTTAAGGTTGGATTATATCGTTTTAAACGCTTATATCAGCTGTAGGAAGGAACATTACTTATATTTTCAGTTACCTTTGGCGTCCGTCAGGTCACAGAACGTTTTATTTATATGCCGTCTGTCTCTAATTTTGCCCGGTTGTTCTGATATGAACGATTTTCTGGTTCTGATGATACACAATGGACTTCAAACTAAGTTGTCGCCATAAATGTGATCAGTAGAATGAAACAAATATACTATATTCAATTACATTATATTTCAAAAATATCACTTTGGTTTATTATTGGTTAATGGTGATTAAGTCGGGAAAAAATCCTAAGAAATTGTGTAAATGGATACCACAACAAATTATCTTACATGTTAAAGATATACATGTTTGTATCTCAAATTATCACTTATTTTCATTTTTAGATAAAGTTCCCTTTGATTTCCAACGTTTGAATATATTGGCAATGAGAAGAAAGGGACGTGAAATTACATTCTTCAGTTCCTCTCTGAAGTGACTCTGAGAAACTGCATAAATGAAAGTGTTTGTGCAAGTACTCAAACACCTCAGCATATAGCCACTTTTTTCCGCAATGGTGAAAGAGTCGTTGTAATCTATTTCCAAGAATTGAGTGTCTGTAAACTGAACACAGATGAAGCACACAAGGTTTACCATCCATAAGAAAATAAAATTGCTAGATATTGCAACGAGTAAAATGATAGATTTCCTTCTGTTCTCAGTCTCTTGATCAGCGTGACACGCCTCTCTGTTACTTCCTCGGAGCTTGCTCCTGACTCTGTTGGCCATGATGATATGCTTTATGGTCAAGGTATTGAGCAGAAAGATCAACACAAACGGCGCAAATGGGGTTAAGAGTGTTCCAAACCATAAATACGCGACCCAGGTAGGTGATGTGTAGAAACTTGATTTTACATAACAGGACCATGGCACATCATTAATTACTTCCCGAGGTTCAAATATAAAGTAGATTGGAATATTTTGTAAAATACTTAACATAAACACAGCTGTTATTACCTTCAATGCAGTCTTCATGGTACAATATTTTGAACGCAACGACTGGCAACATATAACAACAAATCGATCGAATGTAAAAGTGACAGTCAGCCAGACGGAACAATCGAGCGAAATATAAATCAGTGTGATAACAAAACTGCAAATGGGGGTGTAATTGAGGAATGAATGCGGAAAATATGCCTCTTTAATATCATAGAGTATTACACTGAAAACCAGTACCATTAGATCAGCTACCGCCATTGATTTCAGATACTGAATGACACATCTAGTGAGGCCGCACTTTCCAGACGACAGGATAAGGATTGCCACCAAATTTGCTGCAACCAAAAGATGAAAATTGAATTACGAACGAGAAATAACTCTCGAAGTATATATTTATTTGCTTACATTTGTCATGCGTGTACGTGTTGTTCTTGCCTTTAAGACTTTGAAATAACAAACTATATTACACATCTTTGTGGTTGGACCCCTATCAATTCAGCAGGTGCTCACTTAAAATTATCTGGTCATCGAGCGATACATTCCCAGAGTAAAACTACTTCAAACTGAAATGCCCTCATGTTTACCGTTCCTTGCAAAAGATAACGTTTTTAATAAATATATTCGAAATACCTCAGGTTCATATTACATTGTTGTCAAATAAACCTGGATACAATGAAATCATACAGCGCATACAGATACTAGCGTACGGTAATGGCAAAAGCCATAAAAAATGTACCACCGACTGCAAAATGACAGAATGATGCAAAAACAGTAATTCAGTTTGAGGAATTGCAAAAAAAAATCAGTAAGTAACAATAACGATATAACAGATTGACGGAGTGTTAAGAGTAGGGGTAACTGACGCTGCCTCGCTGAAAGTGGAGTGCTATTCATGATTGGTTAAGAAGATTAATAGCAGTGGGGAAGAATCTTACTTTAAAAATGGACGTTCCAGAAGGTAAAATATGGATAACAGGATGGTCTGGGCAGCAGCCATCTTGCATTCGCGTTGGACTGGATAGAAGAAAACGGCTACTCCGTGGTAGATTATTCATTGTTTGTCCGCACTCTGCATGATCAGGCGGTAAAGGACTGTGAAGTGCCGCACCCGCCCAAGAACGAATCGGTCGAAATTCTTTGGACAGCGCATCTGCCTGGTTTGCAAAAATTCCTCGTGGACATGTCGAATATTCTCAGACTTCTAATAAAGTGATGCGCTTTGTTGTTATCGCATCTCCGTGAAGGGACCAGTTATGGTTCTGGTGATATTGATGCAACAGAACACGAATGGTTGATCACATCTAGAGATGATGTGGGCGGTGTTCTGTCCTCCCCGCTTCCTTTGGTTCACACGCCCAGTTGTTAACGTCTGGATAGCATCCTGACTCATTGACACTTTGTACCGGATGTCCTTCCTCTACTTCGTCTCATCATTCTTGTCGAAATGCCCCGTCAGCAGTGGCATCATCGGCATCCTTAAAGACCGAGTTACTGTTGTACGTGGGCAAACACACTTGGGTGTATTTGAAGTAGAGCATGGACTGAGCACACAGCTCCAAACAGTAGCAGTGTTGTCGGCTGGCCTTGTTTCAGATTTTCAGATTTTATTTGTCACGTGTTTGTCACACATGTCACCCTTTATTTGTAACGTGTTCGTCACTAATGTTCCCTTTTATTTGCCACGTGTTTGTCACTAATGTTACCCTTTAGTTGTCACGTGTTTGGCACTAATGTTATCTCATGGATACCGTTGCACTCGCGCCTCCCCACTGATAATCATATAGATGTAATTTTCGTAGCTTACCTGCAAATGTGACGTTTAGCGTGTGAATTAGTGCCCAGCCCCCCCCCCCCCCCGTGCATACACACTTCTCACATTTCTCATTCTGTTCCTTAAATTGACATAAATTGGCCGCGAGCAATCTTTAACATTTTCATAGCTACCTGCTGTACATTTCTCTCCCCTTAGATTCCACGTACACATATTAATATCTGATATGACAGACCAAGCAGGCTGACGTCTGATATCCGCTACAGAAACTGTGCGGCGGATACGATTCACACATTAATTCGGCACACATATCATGGACCGAGGTCCAGACATTCAAAAAGCAAGGCAACCTTTGATATTTCAGATACTACAGCTGCTTCAGAGCCAACAAAAACCGGGCAACACAACTCAACGACAGAGGCACAATCTGTCGACGAGTTAGCAGTTTCAACCGTCATGATCGGCTTTCAACACATGTACATTCCGACCCTCTGGTCAGTCCCCATAGTCCTCACCTTACACCCTACCAGCCGTCACGTACAACAAATAAGCCTCCGTCATTTTCACCACCTCCAACGTAGCCCCACCACTTTCCACATCTTCCAACCTCCTCCCCTGTCTGCTTTCCGCAGAGACCGCTCCCTCCGTAACTCCCTGGTCAATTCGCCCCTTCCAACCCGAACCACCCCCTCTTCGGGCACTTTCCCTTGCAACCACAAGAAATGCTACACTTGTCGCTTTTCCTCCCCCCTTGACTCAATTCAAGGACCCAAACAGTCGTTCCAGGTGCGGCAGAGGTTCAACTGCTCCTGCTCCTACATCGGTGAGACAAGCGTAGGCTTGGCGATCGCTTCGCCGTACATCTCTGCTCGGTTCGCAATAAAGAACCTGACCTCCCGGTGGCTCAGCATTTCAACTCCCCCTCCCATTCCGAATCCGACCTTTCTCTCCTGGACCTCCTCCAAGGCCAGAGTGAGGACCATCGGAAAACGGAGGAGCAGCACCTCATATATCGCTTGGGCAGTTTGTACCCCAGCGGTAGGAACATTGACTTGTCCCATTTCAGGTAGTCCTCACTGTCTCCTCCCCGTATATGCTCTCCCTCAACACTCCTGCTCCTCCTCTTTCTTCCTCCCGTACGCCCCACCATCACATCAGTCTGAAGAACGGTTTCGTTCTGAAGAACGAAACGTTGCCTTTTTCCTTCGCTCCATAGATGCAGCTGCAGCCGCTGACTTTCTCCAGCATTTTCTGGCTATCTCTGTACTGGCTGAAAGGTTAGAATTATCTTGCTAAAGATTTGCAGTTTGCAAAGCCCTACATGCATTTGATCGTTGTCTATTTTGCAAGACGAAATCATTGCGAAACATAAATTTAAGACCCAAGGCGATATAGGTCTACGTGCACATCCCCGGAATAACCATGTTGCCCGTCTGACAATACGTGTTGAAGCGTTCTTGGAAGAGGTTGAATTCCCGTTTGCTAATCTTGAAAATTTGCAAATATGGAAACATTTAAAGAAGCAGAACAATCAAATGTCTCGAGCTGTGGCTGCTGTAGTTGAATGTAGTGTATGGGTTGCTGTAGTGGATGGGTTGAATGCGAACGTATACGCCATCTCAGCTCAATAATGACGAGGTACCGCATCTACACCACTTTTGTGCGATCAGCAACATCATGAGTAAAGAGGGAACGTGTCCTTGGAAATAGTCTCGACCCAAACAACGAAACTTGGAGCATGCCATAATCTCCGCTACACAACCCTTCGTAGTTTGCAGATGGGACCTCAATACTTCAATACCCTCTTTGCGATGAACAAAAATATTAGCTATTAAATCTGGCAAATCAGTCTAAAAGCAACAGGTAACCCGAAACGTCACCCATTCCTTGAGAAACTGCCTGTCCCGTTGAGTTACTCCAGCATTTGTGTCTAAAAGCAACGCATCTTACCTTGCTTCTTAATATCTGCTGAATGTAAAAGTTAAATCTTCCTGTAATGCAACGGCGAATGTTCTTTGTTTCTGCTGTGCATTACAGTATTCTGATGTATTGTTTTCCGTGTTATTTATAACAAATTATCCTCGTTTATTTCAATAATACGCACAAGTACAAAATTCGTCAATAGATTAATTTACACATTACTCTAAATGGCAAATCATTGCTATTCAAACTGGCAGGTCAAATCAGGACCATTAGAAAGTTTCACTTTATGCAACTTGTATTTAAATGTTACAATGCTTTAAAATAAACCACGTTGCTCAGCCTCAGTAGACCATGACCTAATTTAGCTGAGCATTCACAATGGAAATAAAAATATGTCAATTTCATGGATACTCACCGACAGATTCCCTCGACTTGCATGTATTAGTTCGTGATAAGTTATCAGGCAGACGAAGCACCTGCGATCATAGCATGCGCACGGACTTGCTTACATGACTGTCATTCTTTATAGAGAGTCACAGAAGACAGAGAAGAGCATCCATCTAACCTTTGTTTTCTTATTTCGATCGTGACGTCTAAAGCTAAAATCAGTTATGGTCTATAACGCTCAGCGGCAAGCCGCCGTACGTTTAATTGTTCTTGGTATAATGAAGCTATGCAAAATCAGCTGCATGGAATGAAATAGAAAGAGCTTGAAACACCGCAATTATATGCAGACCCCTCTTTGGAAGCGTTCAATCGGCCATTGTTCAGGTAGATGAGGAGCGGAAGAGGGCTTGTTGTGTCCAGTGGACTTGACCAATAATAAATATATAGAATATTATATTTCATATATAATGTGTAAATGTAATTTTACCGTCAGAGAAATTCAATCATTTTTCACATGATATTTAGACCCAATACATAAGTTAGGTCAGCACAATATATCGGATCAGGTAGCGAGCAGCATTATTTGTTTTTACATTACTTTGTTTGCATTAATAGTTTCATAGAAAACTGTAATGCTTTCAGATATGTTTGCTATGATGTTTAATATCGTCTGTCAAGCATATCAAGGTAAATCTGTAAAGCCATTCTCTGGCTCACCTACCTGGGACTCCAATGGTTGCAAGAATTGGATAGTAAATACTCTCGGCCTTCAGGAGTGCAGGCCTTTTCATATTTAGTTGGAAGATGCCTTTCTAGTCAGTTCAATAGACACACGGATATCCGGATTTCAAAATTAGCTCGTACTTATACTTTACAGAAACCTCAAGGGTGGAATCAACACGCTATGAGATTGGTAATATTCAATCACGATCACGTTAATTGGGTTGTTTGTTTCATGCCCTTCATCACTGTTAAAATGATAACATGTTTCCGCAGTTTAAATCGTCCATACGGCATCGGTTACCAGCTTAAATATTTTTGTAGAGGCCTTAATGCAGTTTCTGGTCAATGTTCTTCATTAGCTGCACCCATAAGTTGCAATGTGCACCCTCCCTTATGTTTTACAAGTATCATGTGTAATTAAAATCTGAGGAGATATCTACGGTTAAATTAAACAATTAAATGTATCGAGACTCTGAAAGAGACTGAAGATGTGACAGAAATATTGCACTAAACACAACAAAAATGTGGCAGTTTATAAATACTGTGATGCAATGGACTCGCACTCAAGTGAATCGTTAATTTTGTACCATGGTCATAGCTGAAATATTTCTGCAGCGGATTGAATTATGTTTTTTTAAGTGACACCTTGTGTGATTGTGGAACGAAGAATTTGTTTTGCAATTTAATGTAATTCTTATTCCCGTGCTCTCTTCCAAAACATCTGCCTGCACCATTGATGCAGACTGGTTCATGCACTCCACCTCTCTTCTTAAGTCCAAGTCCCAGCTCTTTCGTCTGTCTGGTATGAGGGAAGTGGCTGTTTTCTTGACTTCATGCTCGTATGAAGTCTTGAGATACGACTGACCACGGTGTAGTTACCTTGAAACCAGTAAATAGGTTTGGAGCAAAAACTGGTCACACAGCAGTAAGTGTACATGGAGAGAGGTTAGAGGGGGACGACGCGGCTTTGCTGTGTGCGGATGTTGACAATTATCGCGGATGATGATTTGCCGTTTATCCTTTCTGATTGTGTGTATGGGTCAGGGAGTCAGTGGCATAGGGCGTGATGCCTACAAGTTACAGGAATTTGGAGATGGGTTTGGTTGGGATTGTGATATGGATTGTGGATCTATAGACAAACAATAGGAGGCCTTCTTCTCCAGCTTTTCTGGAGATGATTGTACCATAGCACCACAGAGATGGTGTCCGATTAACTGTCCGAGAACGGTAGGCATAATGTAATGTGTCAAGGGTAATTGTGAGGCTGGACTTAATGTGTACCATGATCACCGGCTCGAGGCACGTTATGATTGTGAATGCCAGCGACACTACACCCCAGCCACTTGATTCACATGGGTGTTATTTCCCATTTGTCCAATATATTGAAAACAGAAAGAGAAACATGGGCTTCAATGTTATTAAATAAGGCTTTTTTTTTGAGAAACGTGGAGATCAGTATGTTTGAAGAAGAGTCTCCAACCGAAACGTCAACCATTCCTTCTCTCCAGAGATGTTGCCTGTCTCGCTGAGTTACTCCAGCATTTTGTGTCTGTCTTCAGTATGTTTTAAGCAACGCGATTTTCAAACAGCTGTGCGTTTACGTTTACAAACTTTTATCATACGGACAACAAGCGAATATTGTGATGTTGCTTCTCAATAAATGCTGCCGGCGGAACCACCCAGTTTGTTCAGCGGGATTAGACGAAACAAACTTCTACCCGATTTTTATACTGGAAATGATTTGTAAATATTCAGTGTGTTATCAATAGACTGCGAAGAGGTATAACATCTGGTTTTTCCAGGTGGCTGAAGTTATCAGCGAACTATACATGAATATGGTTGGGTCAAAGAAAGAGCGTTCACGTCGCGGCCCAGTTTCCACCAATTTGTCCACCACCACGCACAAGAAGTACAAGAAGCAACGAGACAGACACCATTGTATGCAGATGCTGAGAAGTGTGCTCAGCTCTGGCTGAACAACTTCTATTCTTGTGTGTGGACTCGATAAGACGAAGACAGTGGATAACAAGGGAAATCAGGGATAGTATCAAATCGAAGGATGATGCGTACAAATTAGCCAGAAAAAGCAGCATACCGGAGGACTGGGAGAAATTCAGAGACCAGCAGAGGAGGACAAAGGGCTTAATTAGGAAAGGAAAAATAGATTATGAAAGAAAACTGGCAGGGAACATACAAACTGACTGCAAAAGTTTTTATAGATATGTGAAAAGAAAGAGATTAGTTAAAACAAATGTAGGTCCCTTGCAGTCAGAAACAGGTGAGTTGATCATGGGGAACAAGGATATGGCGGACCAATTGAATAACTACTTTGGTTCTGTCTTCACTAAGGAAGACATAAATAATCTGCCGGAAATAGCAGGGGACCGCGGGTCAAAGGAGTTGGAGGAATTGAGTGAAATCCAGGTTAGCCGGGAAGTGGTGTTGGGTAAATTGAATGGATTAAAGGCCGATAAATCCCCAGGGCCATATAGGCTGCATCCCAGAGTACTTAAGGAAGTAGCTCCAGAAATAGTGGATGCATTAGTAATAATCTTTCAAAACTCTTTAGATTCTGGAGTAGTTCCTGAGGATTGGCGGGTAGCAAACGTAACCCCACTTTTTAAGAAGGGAGGGAGAGAGAAAACGGGGCATTACAGACCAGTTAGTCTAACATCGGTAGTGGGGAAACTGCTAGAGTCAGTTATTAAAGATGGGATAGCAGCACATTTGGAAAGTGGTGAAATCATTGGACAAAGTCAGCATGGATTTACAAAAGGTAAATTTTTCGAGGATGTAACTAGTAGCGTGGATAGGGGAGAACCAGTGGATGTTGTGTATCTGGACTTCCAGAAGGCTTTCGACAAGGTCCCATATAAGAGATTAGTATACAGACTTAAAGCACACGGCATTGGGGGTTCAGTATTGATGTGGATAGAGAACTGGCTGGCAAACAGGAAGCAAAGGGTAGGAGTAAACGGGTCCTTTTCACAATGGAAGGCAGTGACTAGTGGGGTACCGCAAGGCTCAGTGCTGGGATCCCAGCTATTTACAATATATATTAATGATCTGGATGAGGGAATTGAAGGCAATATGTCCAAGTTTGCGGAAGACACTAAGCTGGGGGGCAGTGTTGGCTGTGAGGAGGATGCTAGGAGAATGCAAGGTGACTTGGATAGGCTGGGTGAGTGGGCAAATGTTTGGCCGATGCAGTATAATGTGGATAAATGTGAGGTTATCCATTTTGGTGGCAAAAACAGGAAAGCAGACTATTATCTAAATGGTGGCCGACTAGGAAAAGGGGAGATGCAGCGAGACATGGGTGTCATTGTACACCAGTCATTGAAAGTAGGCATGCAGGTGCAGCAGGCAGTGAAGAAAGCGAATGGTATGTTAGCTTTCATAGCAAAAGGATTTGAGTATAGGAGCAGGGAGGTTCTACTGCAGTTGTACAGGGTCTTGGTGAGACCACACCTGGAGTATTGTGTACAGTTTTGGTCTCCAAATCTGAGGAAGGACATTATTGCCATAGAGGGAGTGCAGAGAAGGTTCACCAGACTGATTCCTGGGATGTCAGGACTGTCCTATGAAGAAAGACTGGTTAGGCTTGGTTTATACTCTCTAGAATTTAGGAGATTGAGAGGGGATCTTATAGAAACTTACAAAATTCTTAAGGGGTTCGACAGGCTAGATGCAGGAAGATTGCTACCGATGTTGGGGAAGTCCAGGACAAGGGGTCACAGCTTAAAGATAAGGGGGAAATCCTTTAAAACCGAGATGAGAAGTACTTTTTTCACACAGAGAGTGGTGAATCTCTGGAACTCTCTGCCACAGAGGGTAGTCGAGGCCAGTTCATTGGCTATATTTAAGAGGGTTAGATGTGGCCCTTGTGGCTAAGGGGATCAGAGGGTATGGAGAGAAGGCAGGTACGGGATACTGAGTTGAATGATCAGCCATGATCATATTGAATGGCGGTGCAGGCTCGAAGGGCCGAATGGCCTACTCCTGCACCTAATGTCTATGTTTCTATGTTTCTATGTTTCTAGGATAATGGTAATGACATAGAACCATAGAAAATTGTAGACAGGTGCAGGACGAGGCTATTCGGCCCATGGTGGCATCACCGCCATTCACTGTGATCATGGCTGATCATCCACAATCAGTAACCCGTGCCTGCCTTCTCCACATACCCTTGATTCCACCAGCCGCACGTGCTCTATCTTATTTTCTTTTAAATTCATGCAGTGAATTGGCCTCCACTGCCTTCCCTGGCAGAGAATTGCACAACTATCTGCATGCAACACTTTTTTCAGATCTCAGTTTTAAATGGCCTCACCTTTATTCTTAGACTGTGGCCCACTGGTTATGGAATCCCACAACATTGGGACGATTTTCCTGCATCTAGCTCGTCCAGTCCTCTGAGAGTTGTATATGTTTCTACAAGATCCCCCTCATCCTGCTAAATTCCAGTGAATACAAGCCCAGACTTTCCAATCTTTCCTCATATGAAAGTCCCGCCATCCCCGGAAAATAACATCGCGAACCTATGCTGCACTCCCTCAATAGCAAGGATGTGCTTCCTCAAATTAGACCAAAACTGCACACAATACTCCAGATGTGGTCACACCGAGGGCCCTTTACACCTGCAGAAGGGCATATACTGAAATCCTCTCGATATGAAGCCCATTAGCTTTCTTCATTGCCTGCTGTACCTCCACGTTTTCTTTCAATGACTGGTGTGCAAAGAAACACAGGTCTCGTTGCAATTCCCTGGATAACCTCACTCGTTGCCTCCAATGTGGATAACCTCACATTTATTTACATTAAACAGCATCTGCCATGCATCTGACCAATCGTAACCTATCCAAGTCATCCCGCAACCTCCTAGCATCCTCTTCGCAGTTCAAATTGCCATCCAGCTTTGTCTCATATGCAAAATTGTTCGTGTTACTTTTAATTCCATCATCTAAATCATTAATATATATTGTAAATAGCTGCGGCCCTAGCACCGAGCCCCGCGGCACACCACTCGCCACTGCCTGCCATTCTGACAGGGACCGTTTTATTGCTACTCTTTGTTTTCTGTCTGCCAACCAATTCTCTATCCATGGCAATACCCTACCCTCAATACCATGTGCTCTAATTGTGCACACTAATCTCCTGTGTGGGATCTTATCAAAGGCCTTCTGAAAGTCCAGATACACTACATCCACTGGCTCTATTTCATCAATTTTACTTGTCTCATCCTCAAAATATTCCAGAAGATTATTCAGGCAGGATTTCCCCTTCATAAATTCACACTGACTTGGAGCAATCCTAATACTACCATCCTAATGCGCCGTTATTATCTGTTTAACAATTGACTCCAGCATCCTACCCACCACCAATGTCAGTCTAATTCGTCTATAATTCCCCGTTTTCTCTCTCGCTCCTTTCTGGAAAAGTGTGATAACATTAGCTACCCTCCAAACCACAGGAACTGATCCTGAATCAACCGAAAGTTGGAAAATGACCAGCTATGCGTCAACGATTTCTGGAGCCACCTCCTTGAGTACCCTGGGATGCAGCCCAGCAGGCCATGGGCATTTGTCAGCCTTCAGTCCTATCAGACTACCCAAAATTATTTCTCGACTAATGGAAATAACCATATAACCATATAACAATTACTGCACGGAAACAGGCCATCTCGATCCTTCTAGTCCGTGCCGAACACATAATCTCCCCTAGTCCCATATACCTGCGCTCAGACCATAACCCTCCATTCCTTTCCCATCCATATAACTATCCAATTTATTTTTAAATGATAAAAACGAACCTGCCTCCACCACCTTCACTGGAAGCTCATTCCACACAGCTACCACTCTCTGAGTAAAGAAGTTCCCCCTCATGTTACCCCTAAACTTCAGTCCCTTAATTCTCAAGTCATGTCCCCTTGTTTGAATCTTCCCTACTCTCAGTGGGAAAAGCTTTTCCACGTCAACTCTGTCTATCCCTCTCATCATTTTAAAAACCTCTATCAAGTCCCCCCTTAACCATCTGCGCTCCAAAGAATAAAGCCCTAACTTGTTCAACCTTTCTCTGTAACTTAGTTGCTGAAACCCAGGCAACATTCTAGTAAATCTCCTCTGTACTCTCTCTATTTTGTTGACATCCTTCCTATAATTAGGCGACCAAAATTGTACACCATACTCCAGAATTGGCCTCACCAATGCCTTGTACAATTTTAACATTACATCCCAACTTCTATACTCAATGCTCTGATTTATAAAGGCCAGCACACCAAAAGCTTTCTTTACCACCCTATCTACATGAGATTCCACTTTCAGGGAACTGTGCACAGTTATTCCCAGATCCCTCTGTTCACCTACATTCTTCAATTCCCTACCATTTACCATGTACGTCCTATTTTGATTTGTCCTGCCAAGATGTAGCACCTCACACTTATCAGCATTAAACTCCATCTGCCATCTTTCAGCCCACTCTTCCAACTGGCATAAATCTCTCTGTAGACTTTGAAACTCTACTTCATTACCCGCAACCCCACCTATCTTAGTATCATCTGCATACTTACTAATCCAATTTACCACAGCCATCGTCCAGATCATTGATGTACATGACAAACAACAGTGGACCCAACACAGATCCCTGTGGCACCCCACTCGTCACTGGCCTCCAACCTGACAAACAACCATCCACCATTACTCTCTGGCATCTCCCATTCAGCCACTGTTGAATCCATCTTGCTACTCCACCATTAATACCCAACCATTGAACCTTCTTAACCAACCTTCCATGAGGAACCTTGTCAAAGGCCTTACTGAAGTCCATATACACAACATCCACTGCTTTACCCTCATCAATTTCCCGAGTAACATCTTCAAAAAATTCAAGAAGATTAGTTAAACATGACCTTCCAGGCACAAATCCATGTTGACTGTTCCTAATCAGACCCTGTTTATCCAGATGCTTATATATATTATCTCTAAGTATTCTTTCCATTAATTTGCCCACCACTGACGTCAAACTAACAGGTCTATAATTGCTAGGTTTACTCTTAGACCCCTTTTTAAACAATGGAACAACATGCGCAGTACGCCAATCCTCCGGCACTATTCCCGTTTCTAATGACATTTGAAATATTTCTGCCATAGCCCCTGCTATTTCTACACTAACTTCCCTCAATGTCCTAGGGAATATCCTGTCCGGACCTGGAGACTTATCCACTTTTATATTTCTCAAAAGTGTCAGTACTTCCTCTTCTTTGATCCTCATAGTTTCCATAGCTACTCTACTTGTTTCCCTTACCTCACATAATTCAATATCCTTCTCCTTGGTGAATACCGAAGAAAAGAAACTGTTCAATATCTCCCCCATCTCTTTTGGCTCTGCAGATAGTTGGCCACTCTGACTCTCTAATGGACCAATTTTATCCCTCGTTATCCTTTTGCTATTAATATAGCGGTAGAAACCCTTCGGATTTACTTTTACCTTACTTGCCAAAGCAACCTCATATCTTCTTTTAGCTTTTCTAATTTCTTTCTTAAGATTCTTTTTACATTCTTTATACTCCTCAAGCACCTCATTTACTCCATGCTGCCTATAACTATTGTAGATCTCCCTCTTTTTCCGAACCAAGTGTCCAATTTCCCTTGAAAACCATGGCTCTTTACAATTTTTACGATTTCCTTTCAACCGAACAGGGACATAAAGATTCTGTACTCTTAAAATTTCACCTTTAAATGTACTCCATTTCTCTTCCACATCTTTCCCATAAAACAAACTGTCCCAATTTACTCCTTTTAAATCCTTTCGCATCTCCTCAAAGTTAGCCTTTCTCCAATCAAAAATCTCAACCCTAGGTCCAGTTTTGTCCCTCTCCATAATTATATTGAAACTAATGGTATTGTGATCACTGGACCCGAACTGTTCCCCAACGCATACCTCTGCCACCTGACCCATCTCATTTCCTAACAGGAGGTCCAGTACCGCCCCTTCTCTAGTAGGTACTTCTATGTATTGTTGCAAAAAACTATCCTGCACACATTTTACAAACTCCAACCCATCCAGCCCATTTACAGAATGTGTTTCCCAGTCTATGTGTGGAAAATTGAAATCTCCCACAATCACTACCTTGTGCTTACTACTAATATCTGCAATCTCCTTACATATTTGCTCTTCCAATTCTCGCTCCCCATTTGGCGGTCTATAATACACCCCTATAAGTGTTGCTACCCCTTTCCCATTTCTCAGTTCCACCCAAATAGCCTCCCTAGACGAGCCCTCTAATCTATCCTGCCAAAGCACTGCTGTAATATCTTCCCTGATAAGCAATGCAACACCTCCACCTCTTGCCCCTCCAATTCTATCACACCTGAAGCAATGAAATCCTGGAATATTTAGTTTCCAATCACAGCCCTCCTGCAACCATGTTTCACTGATCGCCACAACATCATACTTCCAGGTGTCAATCCAGGCTCTAAGTTCATCCACTTTTCTTACAATGCTCCTAGCATTAAAATATACACATTTAAGAAACCCACCCTCTCTTATTCTCTGATTATTTTCTTTTACTTCTCTCTCCCCTACATTTTGGGTCAGAGTGCTACCATTCTCTGCCCCCTGCTTCACACACTGACTGCAGGCTTTCCCAATTTGAGTCCCTCCCCCCAACCATACTAGTTTAAAGTCTCCCCAGTAGCCTTTGCAAATCTCCCCGCCAGGATATTGGTCCCCCTTGAGTTCAAGTGCAACCCGTCCTTTCTGTACAGGTCGCACCTTCCCCAAAAGAGGTCCCAATGATCCAGAAACTTGAATCCATACCCACTGCACCAGTCTCTCATCCACGCATTTATGCTCCACCTCGCTCCATTCCTACTCTCACTGTCGCGTGGCACAGGCAGTAAACCTGAGATTGTTACCTTTCCAGTCCTTCTCCTTAACTCTCTACCTAACTCCCTAAATTCTTCTTTCAGGACCTCTTCTCTTTTTTTACTTATGTCGTTGGTACCTATATGCACCACAACCTCAGGCTCCTCTCCCTCCCATTTCAGGATTTCTTGGACACGTTCAGACACATCCCTGACCCTTGCACCAGGGAGGCAAACTACCATCCGGACTCCTGTCTGCGTCCACAGAATCGCCTATCCGACCCCCTGACTATAGAGTCCCCTATTACAATTGCCCTCCCCTTCTTTTCCTTACCCTTCTGAGCAACCGGACCGGTCTCTGTGCCAGAGGCCCGGCCACTGTCGCTGCCCCCAGGTAGGCTGTCTCCCCCACCCTTACTCAAGCATGAGTACTTATTTTCAAGGTGTACAGCCACCGGGGTACTCACCAGTCCCTGCCTCTGCCCATTGCCCTTCCGAACTGTGACCCAGTTTTCTGTCTCCCGTGGTCTTGGCGTGACCACCTCCCTGTAACTCCTTTCTATGACCTCCTCGCTCTCCCTGAGCAGACAGACGTCATCGAGTTGCTGCTCCAGGTTCCTAACGCGGTCCCTTAGGAGCCCCATCTCGACGCACCTGGCGCAGATGTGGACGTCTGGAGAGCACTCAGACTCCATGACCTCCCACATCTGACATCCAGAACAGTAAACTGCCCTGGCCCTCATTCTCCCCCTTATCCGAATACAATAAAGCCTTACCCGGGATACAAGCCAATCAGCTGCTTCCTCTGATCCTCTTCCACCAATCAGAGGCTTCCACCAGAATCCTTCTCTGGAAGTGAGATGGAACGTTACAGATTTGGGTATACTTACAGCTCCAGGCAACTCCTCCTCTCACCAACGGCTCCCCGGGCCTCTGTAAACGCAAGCCCCGCGCTGTTTTTATACTTACAGCTCCAGGCAACTCCTCCTCTCACCAACGGCTCCCCGGGCCTCTGTAAACGCAAGCCCCGCGCTGTTTTTATACTTACAGCTCCAGGCAACTCCTCCTCTCACCAACGGCTCCCCGGGCCTCTGTAAACGCAAGCCCCGCGCTGTTTTTATACTTACAGCTCCAGGCAACTCCTCCTCTCACCAACGGCTCCCCGGGCCTCTGTAAACGCAAGCCCCGCGCTGTTTTTATACTTACAGCTCCAGGCAACTCCTCCTCTCACCAACGGCTCCCCGGGCCTCTGTAAACGCAAGCCCCGCGCTGTTTTTATACTTACAGCTCCAGGCAACTCCTCCTCTCACCAACGGCTCCCCGGGCCTCTGTAAACGCAAGCCCCGCGCTGTTTTTATACTTACAGCTCCAGGCAACTCCTCCTCTCACCAACGGCTCCCCGGGCATCTGTAAACGCAAGCCCCGCGCTGTTTTTATACTTACAGCTCCAGGCAACTCCTCCTCTCACCAACGGCTCCCCGGGCCTCTGTAAACGCAAGCCCCGCGCTGTTTTTATACTTACAGCTCCAGGTAAGTCCTCCTCGCACCAACGGCTCCCCGGGCCTCTGTAAACGCAAGCCCCGCGCTGTTTTTATACTTACAGCTCCAGGCAACTCCTCCTCTCATCAACGGCTCCCCGGGCCTCTGTAAACGCAAGCCCCGCGCTGTTTTTATACTTACAGCTCCAGGCAACTCCTCCTCTCACCAACGGCTCCCCGGGCCTCTGTAAACGTAAGCCCCGAGCTGTTTTTATACTTACAGCTCCAGATAAGTCCTCCTCGCACCAACGGCTCCCCGGGCCTCTGTAAACGCAAGCCCCGCGCTGTTTTTATACTTACAGCTCCAGGTAAGTCCTCCTCTCACCTAAATAGAAATGTATGTTGTTCTTCTGTCTTCCTAGATCCTCTGTCAACTATTACATCTGCTATATTATGTCTTCCTTAGTGAAGACAGAACCAAAGTCCCTGTTCAATTCTTCTGCCATTTCCTTGTCCCCCATAATAATTTCCCCATGATTCTGCCTTCAAGGGACCCACATTTGTCTGTACTAATCTTTCTCTCTTAACATAACTAAATATGCTTTTACTATCCTTCTTTATATTCTTGGAAATCTTACCTTCGTACTTTATCTGTTCACCCCTTTTTGTTACCTTCTGGCGTCCGTTGAAAGTTTCCAAATCATCTGGCTTCCCGCTACTCTTTGCTATATTAAACACCTTTGCCTTTAGTTTTAAACCGTCCCTAACTTCCCTTGTCAGTCACGGTTGCCTCTTACTCCCCTTAGAATCTTTCTTCCTCTTTGAATTGAAATGATCCAGCATTTTCTGGATTATGCTCAGAAATGTCTGCCATTGCTGTTCTAGCGTAATTCCTGCTATGTTCGTTTTACAGTCGACCTAGGCCAGCTTCCCTCTCATGCCTTCATAGTCCCCTTTGTTCAAATGCAACACTGCCACATCTGAATTAACATTTTCCCTCTCAAATGTCAAATTAAAACATATTATCTTATTAAATCATAGTATGGTCACTTCCTCCGAGCGATTCCTTAACGTTGTGTTCCCTTATTAAATCTGGTTCATTAGACATCACTAAATCCAGAATTGCCTTCTCTCGCATAGGCTCCAATACAAACTGCTCTAAGAATCCATCTCGGAGGCACTCTACAAGCTCCCTTTCTTGGGGTCCAGACTCAACCTGATATTCCCAGTCTACCTGCATATTGAAATTCCCCATAACCATAGTAGCAGTATATATGTTATATGTCAATTTGAACTGCTGCTGCAACTTGCACCCTATATCCAGGCTACTGTTTGACGGCCTACAGGAACTCCCATTAGTGTATTTTAACCTTTACAATTCCTCAATTCTACTCCCTATGTCATCCCTCGCAAGGGACTAAATTCCATCCCTCACCATCAGAGCTACGCCACCTCCGCTGCCCAACCGCCTGTCCTTTCTAATGGACGTATAAACCTGAATATTCCGTTCCCAACCCTAATCTACGTGCAGCCATGTATCTTTAATCCCCACCATAACATATCTATAATCTCTAGCCGAGCCGCAAGTTAATCCTTTACTTTACTTTTTATACTTCGCGTATTCATATATAATACTTTTAAACTAGCAAGATTTTAATCCATCTGCAGTCTCATAGGGATTGAACAGTCAAGATTCCCGTCCATATTTCGTGTGACATTACTGATGAAGGATATCGTGCTACACGCTTCCATAGACACATTTATAAGATTACCATGCTCCCTCAGCTAATGACTTCTCTCGGCCCTCATGGCATTACTGTCGAATTATTCATTTGTAAGACAACAATAACTGGTGCCCTGCATTGTTGCCAAAAGACGACCACACAATATCACGTGTCTATGATGACACTGAAAGATACTCGAATAAAATTCCTGGCAAGAATTCTCTCCTCACATTTATATGCAACGTGATTATATTGGTTTCTGAAGGGTAGCCGAACTGAAATTCCCAGCAACGGCGCAGTGAGATTTCATTTTCATGTTTTCTAAATTCTTTATTTTGCTAGCAACAATTGTCATTGCCGATAATTCTCCACGCGCAGTAATATGATAAATTCGAAAGTAACAGCGCAGTGGCGGATTAAGGTTTACTGTTATGTCTGTTGTTCAATAGCGAGGGCAAACGTTTCAGAAAACACAGACACATGAGATTGAGATTGGAGATTGACGGATCGAGATCCTTCATCCGCACTGAGATTCCGCGAGGGCAGAATAAGTGAAATAAGTACAAGCATAGAAATATAGAAAATATATGCAGGAGCAGGCCATTAGGCCCTTTTGAGCCAGCACCACCATTCAATATGATTATGGCTGCTCATCCAGGATTAGTACCCCGTTTCAGCTTTACCCCATATCCCTTGATTCCGTTAGCGCTAAGAGCTATATCGAAAGTGGTGAGACGGAATATGAGACGAGTTGCGAAATTCCGATGTATCCATTTCTTAAATCCATTGAAACATTTTCAAAAATGTAGTTGTACCTACAGAGAATGTTCATTTTTATGCAGTTATAATTTTATATTTAACAGATATCCGACCAAAATCAGGAAATGCAGGTTGTTCATGGAACTCGAGTACACCAGCAGCTGGGGAGAGAGTTTACTTTTACAAGCGGGATCGCGTGCTATGCTTATTTTAAAATGAAATGAAACGAAATGGCAATGCCATGACTTGTGTGGCCTGCTGCCCTGCCTGTGCTTGAAACTGCAATTCTTTATTCGGTCCGAATGTGTTTGGGAGGAATGCATACTTTATTATGTCCGACTGTGTTTGGAAGGAATAAATGCTTTGTTAGGTCCGACAGTGTTTAGCAAAGATCTTAGAGCAGAGCAAGATGGGCTACTCATGCGAAATACAATGGGCTGACGTGTAGTACGCTACGGAGGGGATCCTGGGCATTTTTCCCCGCCCATTTTAGTAACCGGAGCCTACCTGACCCGACCCGACTCGCAGTGTAATCAATGTTGCGGGGCAACAGTTTGTGTGTGTGATATAGGGTTAAGGTCATAATTCTGTCAGTTCATACTTCTTGTCAAGAATAAAATTTGACTCTGGTAATTGTCTTTTTTAATGTTTTTTAAATCATTTATTTTTAAATGGCTCACAAGCAGTGTTTGAGTTGATTTTGTAGTAACCGGAACCGACCCAACTCGCAGGGTAATTGACATGGCGGGGGAGTTTTTGTGTGTGATATAGGGTTAGATTCATAGTTCTGTTAGTTCATAATTCTGTTAATTCTTGTTAAATAATAAAATGTTTATAAACACACATACATGAATGTGATATAAATGTATATAATCATATAACACACACAATTATATTTCTTCTGATCCAATGATGAACTTTATTTCAGACTAGACAAGGGACATTAAATAAGAAACATTGTAAACCTCCCCGCAACTTCACACGCACTAGGCCTTATCCCCACCCCTCAACCCCCCCCCCCCCCCCGGCACTCCCTCGCCTGCCCCCACAGTACAATGTCTCCCCCCCCTCCTATGCCCCT
>NC_045960.1:952278-994778 GCF_010909765.2 Amblyraja radiata
ACACATTTATCTCCTCCCGCCTAGATTACTGCAACTCTCTTTACACTGGTATCAGCCAAGCTTTCCTGTCCCGCCTGCAACTGGTCCAAAACGCCGCAGCGAGACTCCTGACGGGCACCCGAAAAAGGGACCACATCACCCCGATCCCGGCCGCTCTCCACTGGCTCCCTTTGCGGTTCCGTATACATTTCAAGACCCGCCTCTATGTCTACAAAACCCTCAATGGGCGTGCCCCCCCCTACATTAAAAGACTTCTCACCCACCACTCCACCCCCAGTTCCCTCAGATCGGCCGACGTGGGGCTGCTGAATAACCCGCGGTCTAGGCATAAGCTTAGAGGCGATCGCGCCTTTGCGGTTGAAGCTCCTAGACTGTGGAACAGCATCCCCCTTCCCATCAGAACTGCCCCCTCCATTGACCATTTTAAGTCAAGACTAAACACCTATCTATATTCCCAAATATTTTCTGGCCTCCACTGGGCGAAGGCTATATTTATATATGTATGTAGTTTGTTTGTTTATACAATTCTTATAACAAATGTAAAGCACTTTGGCCAACGAGAGTTCTTTTTAAATGTGCTCTATAAATAAATGTGACTTGACTTGACTTGACTTATTTTCCAACAAAGCATTCTTGTCGAAGAAATTCACGAAATTTTTGTGAACTGTTATTCTCTTGTTTAGTTGTAAAACTGTTACTCTTCGTTCCTTTTTGCTAATGGAGATACGGAGGTTTAAACGTATACGTGAAATCTACGATGATCCAGATATGTTGAATTGAGGTGCTTCGAATATTGTACCAGGTTTATTGGATTGGATTCGATTGGATTCCTTTCTTGTCATTCAGACCTTTCGGTCTGAACGAAACGGAGATGTGAATATGTGCAATGTATTCGTATTGAAATCCTAAATTCTGCATCTCTTGAGACGTATAATGGTGAGTTCGGCTCAGGAAATTATTAGGACCAGGGCAATCATACACGCCTCCAGATGCAGAGCAAGAAAATCTGAAATAGTAATAGAAAATGGTGGAATAGAAGAAGCTAATATTTCATGTCTGATACCTTTGGCCCAGTTCCCAAGAACTGCGGAAAATGAGAAGGAACATGTATCTCTGTCATGGAATAGAAACGTGATGGCAATGAGTGTAATAAAAAAACAACTCTGTTAATGTGAAATAATTGAACCATCAAGATCAGTTATGACAGAGATCAAACTGGTTTAAGTGAACAAGTGAAAATACTAGGTCTTTCACAGAAGCAACAATTGTGCGTTACCTTTACGCATTATCTACAAATTGTACCTAAATAACTTGGACCACTGTCTCTGATGAGAAGCAACTGGGCATCGCGTTCTTCGCAATGTTGCCATCACCGATGGTCGGTGCGCTCAGGATGGATCGACTGACGTACTTCTCTGTTGTATGTGCCCGTGTTCCCCATGACACATAATAATCCCAATCACTCAATTGGATTTATTCGCATGGACCGTACATTAGAATTGGGGAAAGGGAGAGGAGGGGGCGTCAGCCTCATGGTCAACTCGGCGTGGTGCTCAGACGTGGCAGGCCTGTCCACCTCCTGCTCGCCACACATGGAACACCTGGCGGTGAAGTGCCATCTACATCCCACCCCCAGGCTGATGTCGACATGGCACTGGAAGAGCTGCGCGCCTTGGTCAATACACACCAGACGGCTTACCCCGAGGCATTTGCCACCGTAGCCGATCTTACGAATTCGCTCCCTAACTTCCACCACCATGTCTCCTACAGCACCAGAGGACCAAACACCCTCGACCACTGCTACACCACCACTATGGTTCTATCCCTCGCCCTCACTTTGGTAAATCCGACCATACTGCGCTGCTGTTGCATCGTGCTTACAGGCAGCAATTGAAGAGCGCATATCTGAGGTGAGGACTGTTCAGAGCTGTTCGGGGTGGGGGTGGGGGGGGGGGGGGTGGGGGGCTGAGGATCAACTCTAGGACTGGTTGGAGTCTGTAGACTGGGCAATGTTCAGGGACTCTGCAACGGACCTGAACGAATACGCCACAGTCATTATAGACTTCATAAAGATATGTGTGGAGGACTGCATCGCAACAAAAACCTTCCGATTCTTTCCAAATCAGAAGCCTTCGATGAACTAGGAGAGCCGCACTCTCATGAAGACCAGACATCGGGCATTCATGTCCGAAGATACGGAGGTCTAGGCTGCGTGCTGAGCCCCCTGCTGTACTCACTCTATAATCATGACTGCGTAGCCGGTCATAGTGCAAACTCTATCATCAAGTTCGCCGACGACACCACTTTTGTGGGAACTATCACTGATGGAGACCAGTCAGAATATAGAAGTGAGATCGACCGATTGACCAAAGGGTGCCAGCAGAATAACCTGGCTCTCAACACCAGCAAAACCAAGGCACTGATTGTGGACTTTGGAAGGGGTAGAATGGGGACCCACAGTCCCGTTTATATCAACGGGTCGATGGTGCAAATGGTCCAAAGCTTCAAATTCCTGAGCGTGCACATTTCCGAAGATCTCTCCTGGTCCCAGAAAATGGATGCAATTATAAAGAAAGCACATCAGCGCCTCTACTTCCTGAGAAGATTATGGAGAATCGGTAATTCGAGGAGGACTCTCTCGAATTTCTACATGTGCACAGTAGAGAGCATGCTGACCGGTTGCATCGTGGCCTGGTTCGGTAACTTGTGCGTCCAGGAGTGGAAAAGACTTTAAAAAGTTGTAAACATTGCCCATCATCGGCTCTGGCCTCCCTACCACCGAAGAGATCTACCGCAGTCGCTGTCTCAAAAAGGCTGGCAGTATCATCAAGGACCCACACCATCCTGGCCACTCAGACATCTCTCCGCTGCCTTCAGTTAGAAAGTACAAGAGCCTGAAATCTGCAACATCCAGGTACAGGATCAGCTTCTTCCCCACCGCCATCAGGCTATTAAACTCAACGCAAACAAAAAATCTGAACTTTAAAGCCTATTGCACTTTTTATGCTTATTAATGTGTGATATATATATGTGTGTGTGTGTGTGTGTGTGTGTGTGTGTGTGTGTGTGTGTGTGTGTGTGTGTGTGTGTGTGTGTGTGTGTGTGTGTGTGTGTGTGTGTGTGTGTGTGTGTGTGTGTATATGTATATGTATATATATATATACATACACATATACACACACACATATATATATATATAGTAAATATAATGTATATATATATTCCACCTCTCCACCAATTCCATTATTGCTGGCCGGGTGGGGGGGTCGCTTTCTGTTGCGCTAGTACGAGTGTTGTGGGCCGAAGGTACTGGTTTGCAGAGGGCTAGTATGGAGTTTGTGGGCCGAATGGATTTTTGGGCTGGCAGGTCAGTCACTGAGGCCTGGCAGTACAATTACTCGGACCTGGCAGGCTGGCGGCTGAGAAACTGCCAGAAATTCTGCCCAAAACAGGTGACAGACTGTGAGAGAGAAGGCGGAAGAGGGTGGACTGAATGGATTATTGGGCCGGCAGTTCAGTCACTTAGGGCTGGTGGGCTGGCAGTTAACTTGCTCACGGCTCGTGCGCTGGCAGTGCAGTCACTCACGCCTGGTACGCTGGCAGTTCACTAAGTCACCCCACCTACCTTCAACCCCCCCTCCCTTCACTCTCCCTCTCTGCTGCTTGCCATTCCCCTTCCCCCCACGCATTCAGTGCATCTCCCCACAACCTCCCCCCATGCACACTTAGTGGCTCTCCCACGGAGCAGCCATTCCTGCCTATTATGTTCCCATTGTGATGAAGAACACACAGGCATCAAAAGTGCAAAAATGATTTATTAAAGTTTAAAATGTGAATGACTCTTAAAATATAAGAACAATTTAAATGTTAAAGATGCGAATTATTAAGTTCTTACTTGCTGTGTCTCTAGTTGTGTTCTGCTGCTCACTGCCTCTTGATGACTATTTCTTGTTGATAAAAAGATACAATTTTAATATAGAGAAATTCAGCAGTCAAATTTTAAGTAAGCAAATCTGAGAATTTATCTCAGAAGTCATCCAACGAAGCACACTTTTAATGACAACATTCTTGGTCGATGTTCCATCCTCCAGGAAGCCTTTGACATTTCCCTTCATCTTTCAACCAAAAGGCTCCGTGTTGCTGAAGACATCTTGAAGAGTTCTCTCCACCACTTCAAAGTTTTCTCTCCTAATCATTGGACATTCATCCCAAACAATGACTTTCACTTGCATCATGAAATGTGCCGTCTTAGAGTTCTTCTCGATGTTGCAGAATGTATCCTCGGCCACTTGGATGGGTATCTTGAAGCGAGAATGCGTAGTTCTTCCACCAGCCATTAACGTAGATGCTACCCCAGCGGATGCTACAGCAATAGCCACATCACCTTGACCTCTAACTTTTCCTGACATGATGTCGAATAAGCAGCCTAAAGACAATTTCAGTTGTTAATGAACGCTGAAGATTTTGTGCAAAACATTTTTTCGAGGTGGGGGCTGTCAGGGTGGGGTGGGTGTGGCAAACGTCGTGCAGCCAAGGGAGGGGCACAGCTTCAGGCATGGGCTCTCGTGAGCTGATGAGAAGGGGGGGGGGGGGGTTGTCCTCATGCAGGGGATGTGGGCGGCTTCAGTAGGGGGTGCATCCTACCGCCTTGCGGAGGGCAGCGTCTTGAGGTGGGGACGTCAGTGGAGGAAGGGGTGGGGCAGTGAGCGATATACTCATGACCTGTGGACTCACTCACCGCCTTGGGATTAACTCATGGCCTTTGGACTGACTGACTGATTCTCACGGCTTGTGGACTGACTGATGCCCGACTTCTGGAGTCACGTCCGACTTCTGTAAACTGAAAACTGTAACATCTACATTGAGGAACGGTTTCTTCCTGACAGCGATCACGCTACAAAACATAACAAATAAGCTCTGAACTACGAAAGACTATATTATTTGTACTATTTGTTGATCACACACACACTCCACCACACACAGACACAAACGCAGACTCACACACAGACTCATTCACACACACATACAGAGACTCATTCACACACAGCCTCATTCACAGACACACATTCACACACATACACACACACTCATTCACACTCACACAGACTCATTCTCACACACACACACGCACACTCATGTACACACACATTCACACTCATTTGCACACACATTCTCACACACACACGGACTGATTCACTCTCACACACACACACACACAGACACATTCACACACACATAGAACCATTCACACACGCACACACTCATTCACACACACAGTCATACACACACACACACACGCATTCTCATACACATATTCACGCACACACGGAGACTAATTCACGCACACACAAACTCAATGACACACACATTCACACATACTCATTCACACACATAGACTCATACACACACACAGACACACAGACTCATTCACACACACACAGACTCATACACATACACACACACACACACACACACACAGACGTATTCACACATACACACAGACACGCACACAAACTTATTCACACACATACACAGAGACTCATTCACACAAACACACACACACGCACACGCACGCACACGCACGCACACGCACACACACGCACACACACACACACACAAACACACACACACACACACACACACACGCACACACACACACACCCACACACGCGCGCACACACACACACACACACACACACACACACACACACACACACACACACACACACACACACACACACACACACACACACACACACACACACACACACACACACACACACACACACACACACACACATCCCCCACCTCAAGACGCTGCCCTCTGGGTGGCAAACGTCGTGCAGCCAAGGGAGGGGCACAGCTTCAGGCGGGGGCTCTCGTGAGCTGATGAGAAGGGGTATTGGCCTCATGCAGGGGATGTGAGCGGCTTCAGTAGGAGGATCAGCCTATAGCCAGGCGGAGGGCAGCTTCCTGAGGGGGGGGGGGGGGTGTCGGTGGAGTAGGGGGGCGCTGAGCGACTTAGTCATGACCTGTGGACTCACTCACTGCCTTGGGATTAACTCATGCCCTTTGGACTGACCAACTTGTGGACTGACTGATGCCCGACGTCTGGAGTCACGTCCGACTTTTGTTAACTGAAAACTGTAACATCTACATTGAGGAACAGCTTCTTCCTGACAGCCATTACGCTATTAAACATAAGAAATAAGCTCTGAACTACGAAATACTATATTATTTGTACTATTTGTTGATCACACACACTGCGCCTCACACAGACTCTCACACACTCGTTCACACACACATATACACACACACACGGACTCATTCACACACACAGACTCATTCACACACATACATAGACTCATTCGCACACACATTCTCACACACACAGACTCATTAACACACTCATTCACACACACACACATATTCACACACTCATTCACACACACATTCACACACACCCAGACTCATTCACACTCACACACAGACTCATTCATACACACCTACAGACTCATTCACCCACACACACACACACACGCACACACACACACACACACAGACAGACTCATTCACACAGAGACTCATTCACACAGAGACTCATTCACACATACACACAGGCTCATGCACATACACATACTCATTCACACACACAGACTCATTCGCACACACACTCATTCACACACACACACACACACACACACAGAGACTAATTTACACACACACACACTCATTCGCACACACATTCTCACACACACACACACAGACTCATTCATACACACATTCTCACATGTAGGGGGCGCTGTCCTGTGCACGGCTGCCCTGCCAGCAGCTGTCTGTCTTTTCATCTTTTTATTTTTTATTTTAGTTAGTTAAATGTTTTGTTTGGAGGTCTAGACTTTTTTATGTGGGGGGTGGGGGGGGGGGGAAACTACCTTTCAGGGTCCCCACCTGGTCGGCGAGGCAGCTTTTCTCCGGGCTGCAACTCGACCCGTCATAGCGGCCTACCAGCGGGCCTGGAGCTGCGTTTCCTTTCGGGGACCGCCCAGAACCTCGGCGTCGGCGGCGGCACAGCGCTGGAGCGCTATCGCGGAGCGGGCGATGCCTTGCCCGGGTCACCGCGCTGGAGCTCCGGTGAGCTGAAGATCGCTGAGGAAAACATCACGGAACTGCGGGACTGTGGAGCGACCAGCTGCGGGCGGCGGCGCTGAACTTTACACTGGGAGCCTGGAATCTCCCGGCGCGGCCTTATTGGCTTTGGAAGCCGCGGCCTGCAGTACGGAAACGGCCATTCCAAGGTTCCCAAGCCCCTGAGATGACTCTCCCGACGCCGGAGCAACATCACCCGGCGAGAACGGCCTGGAACATCGGGCCTCCGTAGAGTCAACTGTGGAGGCCTCAATAGGCCCGACTATGGGTGAACTGGGATTGGGGACTGGACTTTGTGCCTTCCCTCATAATGGGAACCATTGTGGGGGGAAGTTCTTTATGTTTAAAACTCTTATTAATATTATGTCTGTATTCCTTCTTTATGTGCTGCAAAATGGCAAGAAGCATTTCACTTCACCACACCTATGTGTATGTGAATGACCAATAAAATAACTTTGATACCTTTGATACGCACACACACACTCATTCACACACACACTCACATATTCACACACACACACATTCACACACACAGTCACACACACACATTCACACACACATTCATACGCACACACATTCACACACATATTCACACACACATATTCACACACACACATATTCACACACACATACATATATACACACATATATACATTCACACACACATATATATACACACACACATATTCACACACACAAACACATACATACTCACACACTCATTCGCGCGCACACAGAGTCATTCGCACACAATAACTCATTCGCACACACAGACTCATTCGCACACACAGACTCATTCGCACACATATACTCATTCGCACACACATTCTTACACACACACAGACTCATTCACACTCACACACAGACTCATTCACACTCACACACAGATTAATTCACACACATCTGGAGTATGGTGTACAATTTTGGTCGCCTAATTATAGGAAGGATGTCAACAAAATAGAGAGAGTACAGAGGAGATTTACTAGAATGTTGCCTGGGTTTCAGCAACTAAGTTACAGAGAAAGGTTTAACAAGTTAGGGCTTTATTCTTTGGAGCGCAGAAGGTTAAGGGGGGACTTGATAGAGGTTTTTAAAATGATGAGAGGGATAGACAGAGTTGACGTGGAAAAGCTTTTCCCACTGAGAGTAGGAAAGATTCAAACAAGGGGACATGACTTGAGAATTAAGGGACTGAAGTTTAGGGGTAACATGAGGGGGAACTTCTTTACTCAGAGAGTGGTAGCTGTGTGGAATGAGCTTCCAGTGAAGGTGGTGGAGGCAGGTTCGTTTTTATCATTTAAAAATAAATTGGATAGTTATATGGATGGGAAAGGAATGGAGGGTTATGGTCTGAGCGCAGGTATATGGTACTAGGGGAGATTATGTGTTCGGCACGGACTAGAAGGGTCGAGATGGCCTGTTTCCGTGCTGTAATTGTTATATGGTTATATTATATGGTTATACACAAACTCATTCGCACACACATTCTCTCTCACACACACAGACTCATTCACACACTCATTCACGCACACACATATTCACACACATACACAAACTCATTCACACTCACACAGACTCATTCATACACACAGACTCATTCACACACACATAAACACACACAGACTCATTCACACACACACAGACTCATTCATACACACAGAGACTCATTCAGACACACACATTCACACACATACAGACTCATTCGCACACACATTATCTCTCTCTCACACACACACACTCATTCACACACACATTCTCACACGCGCACACACAGACTCATTCACACACACATTCTCACACACACGCACACACACATGGTCACACACACATATTCACACACACAGTCACACACACACACATATTCACACACACATATATACACACACATGTATTATCTCTCACACACACACATATATACACACACTCACACACATATATTCACACACATACTTGTAAGAAGTCGATCAATGGAGACAAAATCATTAAGAATTGGTCTGCTTTGTCTGTTAGGAGGAGTCGCATGAACGTATTGAATATACAGTGTGTAAAACGAATCTTTAAATCCTGCTCTGGTGGCTGTTGCTGAAACAAAATGCTGCTTTTAAATAACATCTAACAAACACACACACACACACACACACACACACACACACACACACACACACACACACACACACACACACACACACACACACACAACTAAAATGTCAAGTCACTTCAGAAAGTGGTGAATATACAGTATGTAAAACGAATCTTTAAATCCTGCTGTGGAGACTGCTGCTGAAACAAAATGCTGCTTTTAAATAGCATCCAACAAACACACACTTACCACAGACAGGGCAGTAAATTAATCAATTATTTAGCAGCGGCTGCACTTGCCGCCATCTTGACGTCACCATCCCGCTGCTTGCCACCAACCGGAAATTACGTCATCGACGCCATCTTGCCGCTAACCGGAAATTACTTAATCGACGCCATCTTGCAACCCAGCCAAAATCACAGAATGAGCGCCAATTTTAAAATTAAAAACAGTTGTCATCAAATAAAATGTTTATTCATGCTTTATCAATCTGAACACGGTTGCAACCATTTTAGAAACCCAAGAGAAACAAATTTGCAAACTCATTACAACAAATGCATTTTCTTTTCTGTAAACATTTATTTTAAACAGCCAACAGAAACAAATTTACAAACTCTTTACTAACAAAACAGTTCCTGAAAGAAACACACAGGCACACACACTCACAGCCAATACTAAAATGCCAAGTAACTTCAGAACGTGTTGAATACACAGTGTGTAAAACGAATCTTTAAAGCCTGCAGTAGAGGCTGTTGCTGAAACAAAAACATGCTTTTAAATAACGTCTAACAAACACACGCACACACACGCGCGCACACACACACGCACACAAACGCACACATACACACTGATACACACACACACACACACACACACACACACACACTGATACACACACACACACACACACACACACAATACTAAAATGCCAAGTAACTTCAGAACGTGTTGAATATACAGTGTATAAAACGAATCTTTAAATTCTGCTGTAGAGGCTGCTGCTCAAACAAAATGCTGCTTTTAAATAACTTCTAACAAGCACACAATTACCATAGACAAAGCAGCCAGCTCTGTTGAATTATTCAGCAGCGCCTGCACTCTGTGTCTTCTGCAGTCAGCGCCATCTAGCCACCAACCGGAAATGACGTCATCGACGCCGGCGTGCCGCTAAACGGAAATGACGTCACCGACGCCATCTTGCAATCGAGCTAAAATCACAGAATGAGAGCCAATTTTAAACTTAAACACAGTTCTGATCTAATAAAATGTTTATTCATGCTTTATTCATCCGAAAACTGTTGCTGAAAGGCCTTTAAAAACGGCACGCAATTGCGGGACAAACCACGTTGCAAGCAAGCCGACAGAATACATATCAATTGGCTGAAAAAAGTTTAAAAACGCCAAGCAATTGCGGGACAAAACACATTGCAAGCAAGCCGACAGAATACATATCAATTGGCTGAAACCAAGGTTAAAAACGCCAAGCAATTGCGGGGCAAAACAGGTTGCAAGCAAGCCGACAGAACACACATCAATTGGCTGAAACCAAGTTTAAAAACGCCAAGCAATTGCGGACAAAACACGTTGCAAGCAAGCAAAATGACGGCCGTAGGTGGCGGCGTTCTCTCGGAAATCGCAGCACAGTCGGCCAAAAGTGGCAAGATCAGAGATTTAGTAATATATTAGACTAAGTGTGACCCGTTGGGTCCCATGTTCACACGGGAGGGCTGGTCCCCCGACGCAATATTCCACCTCTCCACCAATTCCAATATTTGTGGCCAGTGGGGGGGCTTTCTGGAGTGCTGGTATGGGTTCTTGGGGTGGCAGCTCAGTCCCTCAAGCCTGATCTGCTGGCAGCTCACTCACGGCTGGTGCGCTGGTAGTTGACTCATGACTATTCCTTGAAATTCCATTTCAAGCAGGGTGCAAGGCCACCAAATTCAAATCCATGTTCCTACCATTTCAAGCAGGGTGCAAAGCCACCAAATTCAAGTGCAGTTTCTTACCACTATGAGCAGGGTGTAAGGCCACCGAATTCAAGTGCAGTTTCCAACCACTTCAAGCAGGGTGCAAGGCCACCGAATTCAAGTGCAGTTTCCAACCACTTCAAGCAGGGTGCAAGGCCACCAAATTCAAGTGCAGTTTCATACCACGTTCAGCAGGGTGCAAGGCCTCCAGATTCAGTGCAGTTTCATACCACTTCAAGCAGGATGCAAGGCCGCCAAATTCAAGTGCAGTTTAATTCCACTTCAAGCAGGGTCCAACGCCATCAAATTCAAATGCAGCTTCATACCATTTCATGCAGAGTGAAAGCACCATAAAACCACACAAAACACCAAACTCAGTTCAGTAGATATACAGTGTGTTCAGTTGATTCACAGCTCAGACAGAGTCATGACCTCTCCCTCCCCCATCATGCAGAGACTGAGCCACACCCACACTTCCGGGTTTTATAACCCCTCCCACCGGAAAAGGTGTGGCTTTCAGAGCGTGATTGATAGGAGAGAGAATCTCAAAGTTTTAAACACGAATAACACTTTTATTTTCAATTGATGGGAAGAATTCTCTGCACCTGCTCAGCGGAGTGGGGACTGAGTAAGATGGCCAAAAATCACAGCCGTAAGTGGTAGCGTTTTATCTAAAATCAATATACAGTGCAAACAGGAAGTAAGTGCATTTGCAGTAGTGCCTTTTAACTTCAAACCAAAGCACCCAAGCTACCATTTGCAGTAAGTAGTGCCTTTCAACTTCAAGCCAAAGCACACAAGCCACCATTTGCAGTAAGTAGTGCCTTTCAACTTCAATCCAAAACATCCAAGCCCCCATTTACAGTAACAAGTGACTTTCAAATTCAAGCCAAAGCACCCAAGCCGCCATTTGTAGTAAGTAGTGCCTTTCAACCTCAAGCCAAAGCACCCAAGTCACCATGTGCAGTAAGTAGTGCATTTCAACTTCAAGCAAAACACCCAAGCCACCATTTGCAGTAAGTAGTGCCTTTCAACTTTAAACCAAAGCTCCCAAGCCACCATTTGCAGTAAGTAGTGCCTTTCAACTTCAAGTCAAAGCACCCAAGCCACCATTTGCAGTAAGTAGTGCATTTCAACTCCAAGCCAAAGCACCCAAACAACCATTTGCAGACAGTTCCTTTTTACATCAAACAAACCATATTTTCATTTTCAAACCACACTAACGGTACTCACAGTTGTGTAGACATTTGTTCAGTGTTATTCAGACCTCAGAGACACGTGTCCATTGGTTTCATCCATCTTGGAGAGACCGCGTGAGGCACACCACTTCCTGGTTTTATAGTCTCTCCCCCTCCCCCCAGCAGGGACAGCCGAGAGAATGGTGATTTTTTTAAACTTCAAGCCAAAGCTCCCAAGCCACCATTTGCAGTAAGTAGTGCCTTGCAACTTTAAACCAAAGCTCCCAAGCCACCATTTGCAGTAAATAGTGCTTTTCAACTTCAAGCCAAAGCATCCAAGCCACCATTTGCAGTAGGTAGTGCATTTAAACTTCAATCTGAAGCTCCCAAGCCACCATTTGCAGTAAGTAGTGCCTTTCAACTATAAACCAAAGCTATCAAGCCACCATTTGTAGTAAGTGGTGCCTTTCAACTTCATGCCACCATTCGCAGTAAGTAGTGCCTTTCAACTTTAAACCAAAGCTCCCAAGCCACCATTTGCAGTAAATAGTGCCTTTCAACTTCAAGCCAAAGCATCCAAGCCACCATTTGCAGTAGGTAGTGCATTTAAACTTCAATCTAAAGCTCCCAAGCCACCATTTGCAGTAAGTAGTGCCTTTCAACTTTAAACCAAAGCTATCAAGCCACCATTGGTAGTAAGTGGTGCCTTTCAACTTCATGCCACCATTTGCAGTAAGTAGTGCCTTTCAACCTCAAGCCAAAGCACCCGCCACCATTTGCAGTAAGTAATGCCTTTCAACTTCAAACAAAGCACCCAAGCCACCATTTCCAGAATAAGTGCCTTTCAACCTCATGCCACCATTTGCAGTAAGTAGTGCCTTTCAACTTCAAGCCAAAGCACCCAAGCCACCATTTACAGTAAAACGTGCCTTTCAATTTCAAGCAAAACACCCAAGCCACCATTTGCTGCAAGTAGAGACTTTCAACTTCAAGCCAAAGCTCCAAAGCCACCATTTGCAGTAAGAAGTGCATTTCAAGCCAAAACAGCCAAGCCACCATTTGCAGTAAGTAGTGCCTTTCAACTTTAAACCAAAGCTCCCAAGCCACAATTGGCAGTAAGTAGTGCCTTTTAACTTCAAGTCAAAGCACCCAAGCCACCATTTGCCGTAAGTAGTGCCTTTCAACTTCATGCCACCATATGCAGTAAGTAGTGCCATTCAACTTCAAGCCAAAGCACCCAAGCCATCATTTGCAGTAAGTAGTGCCCTTCAACTTGAAGCAAAGCACCCAAGCCACCATTTGCAGTAAGTAGTGACTTTCAACTTCAAGCCAAAGCACCCAAGCCACCATTTGCAGTAAGTAGTGCCTTTCAACTTCAAGCCAAAGCTCCCAAGCCACCATTTGCGGTAGGTAGTGCATTTCAACTTCAAGCCAAAGCATCCAAGCCACCATTTGCAGTAGGTAGTGCATTTAAACTTCAATCTAAAGCTCCCAAGCCACCATTTGCAGTAAGTAGTGCCTTTCAAATTTAAACCAAAGCTATCAAGCCACCATTTGTAGTAAGTGGTGCCTTTCAACTTCATGCCACCATTAGCAGTAAGTAGTGCCATTCAACTTAAAGCCAAAGCACCCAAGCCACCATTTGCAGTAAGTAGTGCCTTTCAACTAAAAGACAAATCACCCAAGCTACCATTTGCAGTAAATAGTGCATTTCATCTTCATGCCACCATTTTCTGTAAGCAGTGCCGTTCAACTTCAAGCAAAGCACCCAAGCCACCATTTGCAGTAAGTAGTGCCTTTCAACCTCAAGCCAAAGCACCCGCCACCATTTGCCGTAAGTAATGCCTTTCAACTTCAAGCCAAAGCTCCCAAGCCACCATTTGCAGTAAGTAGTGCTTTGCAACTTTAAACCAAAGCTCCCAAGTCACCATTTTCAGGCAGTGCCTTTTTACTTCAAACAAACCATATTTTCATTTTCAAACCACATTAAGGGTACTCACGGTTGTGTAGACATTTGTTCAGTGTTATTCAGAGCTCAGAGAGGCGTGACCCTCGGCTTCATTCATCTTGCAGAGACTGAGTGAGGCACACCACGTCCTGGTTTTATAGTCCCTCCTCCTCCCTCCAGCAGGGCCAGCAGAGTGAGTGGTGATTTAAAAAACCCCATTAATATCGCTTTGATTTGTCATCGATGGGGAAAATCCTCCGCACCCGTAAGGTGAGGGGGGCTCTGAGCGAGGTGGCCATAAATGATGGCCGTAGATGGCGGCGTTCTCTCGGAATTCACAGAAAAGTGGGCCAAAAGCGGTCAAATTCAGATATTTAGTAATATACAATAGACTAAGTGGGACCCTTTGGGTCCCATGTTCACACGGGAGGCTAGTCCCCCGACGCGATTATTCCACCTCTCCACCAATTCCAATATTGGTGGCCAGTGGGTGGGGGGGGGGGGTTTGGAGCGCTGGTATGGGTTCTTGGGGTGGCAGCTCAGTTCCTCAATCCTGATGTGCTGGCAGCACACTCACGGCTGGTGGGCTGGAAGATGACTCATGGCTATTCCTTGAAATTCCATTTCAAGCAGGGTGCAAGGCCACCAAATTCAAATCCATTTCTTACCAATTCGAGCAGGGTGCAAGGCCACCAAATTCAAGTGCAGTTTCCTACCACTTCAAGCAGGGTGCAAGGCCACCGAATTCAAGTGCAGTTTCCTACCACTTCAAGCAGGGTGCGGGCCATCAAATTCAAGTGGAGTTTCATACCACTTCAAGCTGGATCCAAGGCCACCAAAGTCAAGTGCAGTTTCGTTCCATTTCAAGCAGGGTGCAAGGCCGCCAAATTCAATGCAGTTTCATTCCATTTCAAGCAGGGTGCAAGGCCACCAAATTCAAATACAGCTTCATACCATTCCATGCAGGGTGCAAGGCCACCACATTAAAATGCAGTTTCATATCATTTCATGCAGGGTACAAGGCCACCAGATTCAAATGCATGTTTCATACCATTTCAAGCAGGGTGAAATCTCCATAAAACCACACAAAACAACAAACTCACAGTTCAATAGACATTCAGTGTGTGCAGTTGATTCACAGCTCAGACAGAGTTGTGACCTCTCCCTTCCCCATCATGCAGAGCCTGAGCCACACCCACACTTCCGTGTTTCATAACCCCTCCCCCTCCCACCGTAAAAGGTGTGGCCTTCATGGCGTGATTGACAGGAGAGAGATTCTCAACATTTTTTAAACACTAATAACACTTTTATTTTTCATTGATGGGAAGAATCCTCTGCACCTGCTGAGCGGAGGGGGACTAAGTAAGATGGCCAAAAATCACAGCCGTAAGTGGTAGCGTGTTATCTAAAATCAATATAAAGTGCAAACAGGAAGTCAGCCAAAACACCCAAACCACCATTTGCAGTAGTGCATTTAAACTTCAAGCCAAAGCACCCAAACCACCATTTGCAGTAGTGCCTTTTAACTTCAAGCCAAAGCACCCAAACCACCATTTGCAGTAGTGCCTTTTAACTTCAAGCCAAAGAACCCAAACCACCATTTGCAGGCAGTGCCTTTTTACTTCAAACCAACCATATTTTCATTTCCAAACCACATTAACTGACACTGAATGAGGCACACCACTTCCGGGTTTTAAAGTCCGTCACCCCTCCCACCAGCAGGGGCAGCAGAGAGAATGGCAATATTTAAAAAAACATAATATCTTTCTGATTTTTCATCGGTGGGAAAAATCCTCCAGTCCCGGTAGGCGGAGGGGGGCTCTGAGCGAGGTGCCCACAAATGACGGCCGTAGGTGGCGGCTTTCTCTCGGAAATCAAAGCACAGCGTGCCAAAAGCGTTCAAGATCAGACTTTTAGCAATATACTAGACCAAGTGCAGACCCGTTGGGTGTGTTCCCCCAACGTGCGGTTGTATGGGGGGGGGAGGCGGTATGCAGCGTCACACACTGACTACCCCCCCGCACTTACGATAATTACCCCCCTTGATATTATATTAAGGGGGGAGAAGATGGGAGGGGAGGAAAGGGGTATGGAGAGCGGGGGGAGAGGTGAGGGGGGAGAGGATAGGGGGGAGGAGAAGGGGGAGAGGAGAGGGGGGAGAGGATGGGGGAGAGGAGAGGATAGGTGGGGAGAGGAGAGGGGGCGAGAGGAGAGGGTGTGAGAGGAGGGGGAGAGGAGGGGGGGAGAGGAGGAGAGGGGGGTGAGGAGGAGAGACGGGGAGAGGGGGGAGAGGAGGAGAGGGGGCGAGGAGGAGAGGGGGGAGAGGAGAGGGGGAGAGGAGAGCAGAGGGGGGGAGAGGGGAGGGGGGAGGAGAGTGGTGGAGAGAGGAGAGGGAGGAGGGAGAGGAGAGGGAGGGGGAGAGAAGAGGGGGGAGAGGATAGGGGGGGATAGGAGAGAGGGATGAGGAGAGGGGGAGAGGAGAGGGGGTGGGAGGAGAGGGGGTAGAGGAGAAGGGGGGAGAGGAGAGGGGGGTAGAGAGGAGGGGGGACATAGGAGAGGGGGGAGAGAGGAGAGGGGGAGAGAAGAGGGGGGAGAGGAGAGGGGGGTGAGGAGAGGGGGGGGAGAGAGTGGGGGAGAGATGAGGGGGGGAGAGAGGAGAGGTGGAGAGAGGAGAGGGGGGTGAGAGGAGGGGGGAGAGAGGAGAAGGGGGGTGAGAGTAGAGAGGGGGAGACGACAGGGGTTGAGAGGAGAGGGGGAGAGAGAGGAGGGGGGAGAGAGGAGAGGGGTGGAGAGAGGATGGGGAGAGAGGAGAGGGGGAGAGAGGAGAGGGGGGATAGAGGAGAGGGGGAGAGAGGAGAGGGGGGAGAGAGGAGAGGGAGAGAGAGGAGAGGGGGGAAAGGAGAAGTGGTGAGAGAGGAGGGGGGAAGAGAGGAGGGGGGGGAAGATGAGAAGGGGGGATAGGAGAGGGGGGAGAGGAGAATGGGGGGAGAGCAGAGGGGGGGGGAGGATGGGGGGGAGAGGAGTGGGGGAGAGAGGAGGGGGCGGAGAGGAGTGGGGGGGAGGAGAGGAGGGGAAGAGGGGAGAGGGAGAGAAAAAAAGAGGGATAGGGAGAGAGAGAGCCGTGGGGAAAGAGAGGAGGGGAGAGAGAGTGCCTTTTTACTTCAACCCAAACCCAAACAACCATTTGCAGGCAGTGCTTTTTTACCTCTAACCATATTTTCATTTTCAAACCAAATTAAGGGTACTCACAGTGCTGTAGACATTTGTTCAGTCATCCAGAGCTCAGAGTGACAGAGACTAATTGACAGAGCTTCATGTTGCAGAGATTAATTGAGGCACACCACTTGCTGGTTTTATAGTCCCTCCCTCCCCGCCCCCCTGCCGCCAGCGGGGGCAGCAGAGAGAATGGGGAATTTTGTAAAAACATTAATATCTCTGTCATGTTAAATCGACGGGAAAAATCCTCGATACACATGCGGCGGAGGGGGGGGCTCTCAGCGAGGTGGCCAATCATGACGGGCGTAGGTGGCGGCATTCTCTCGGAAATCGCAGCACAGAAGGCCAAAAGCGGTCAAGAACAGAGATTTAGTAATATAGATATATATATATATATTACTGAAAGTCTGATCTTATATATATATATTCAATGGTGTATGGCCACACTGATCTGTTGTGTATGTATTTATGCCTACAATATTCCGTTGTGCTGAAGCAAAGCATAATGTTATTTTCCTATCTGGCACACATGACAATAAACGCTCTTGAATCTTGAATCAATTACCTGCACGGTAAATCCTGTTCCCGCCAACAATTGTCTTCCAACACCGTTAATATTCAGCGATCTGCCATATCTACTGAAGTCGTAAAAATAGAAAATCCTTCTAATATATATGTCCGGAAACCATCTTGATGGTCGGGGAAAGCCTCTTAGGGGGAAAAAGGGATACTTCGTTCCATTATCCTCACACAGCGACGCTTATGGTGTAGCGTTGTTAAAAATCCTACCATCAGCGGGCGCTCCTGATCCGCCCAGTGCCTGTGCGTGCGATTCTGCATGCTTTGGGCGACGCGTTTAAAATGCAGGTTTATATTGGTTGACGGAGAGGGATTACCTCGGTCTGCTAGCTGGTGAAGAAAATTCGCTCTGCGCTTCCGTTCCCGGTTTTTTTTTTGCTGGTCGATTGTATCGCTGGATTGAAGTTTAACGCGATTTCTAGCTCCTTTAACACCTGCAACATAACGTATCGCAAGTGCAGGACAAAACAAAAGGTATGTCGTTTATTAACATATTATGTTGCTCTTTGGTGTGGTTTCATTATAATCTGATGATGCGAAAACATGTTATTTCGGCCGTGTATTACCTGCATTGCAGTGGCCACATTCCAATCGATCACAATCCAGAAACATGCACTCTGAAGATAATCAAATTCATTTTTTGTGCACAATCATGTGATAAGAACATCTAAATGACCTATATTTTGTGTTATTGTCTAACCATAATCAATATTTTCATACTAAATATCCACAGTACAGTTTTAGGCAGATGTTTAGTATGAAAATATTGATCATGGATAGAAAATTACACAACATATAGATAATTCAGATTATTCTTATGATATGATTGTGCAAAAAATTATGATTTTCATTATCTTGAGAGTGGATGTTTCTGGATGTTGAACAGATGTCTGTGTAAAACGACTCTTGCCAGCCGCAGTTTATAAACCAACATAGTAAAATTTATGGGAATTAAACATTCAATCCCTTCCATTCGGCATAGAAATTCATGACAAAGTGAGATTTGAAATCTTGTTATATTGTGAATTCTTGTGTGAATGGGATCGGTTTGTTATTTGGATACTTTGGCTATTTAAAACATATATAATTTTGGCCTTTTCTTAAGATTGGGATAGATGTTTAGTAACATAGAAACATAGAAATTAGGTGCAGGAGTAGGCCATTCGGCCCTTCGAGCCTGCACCGCCATTCAATATGATCATGTCTGATCATCCAACTCAGTATCCCGTACCTGCCTTCTCTCCATACCTTCTGATCTCCTTAGCCACAAGGGCCACATCTAAGTCCCTCTTAAATATAGCCAATGAACTGGCCTCGACTACCCTCTGTGGCAGAGAGTTCCAGAGATTCACCACTCTCTGTGTCAAAAAAGTTCTTCTCATCTCGGTTTTAAAGGATTTCCCCCTTATCCTTAAGCTGTGACCCCTTGTCCTGGACTTCCCCAACATCGGGAGCAATCTTCCTGCATCTAGCCTGTCCAACCCCTTAAGAATTTTACAAGTTTCTATAAGATCCCCTCTCAATCTCCTAAATTCTAGAGAGTATAAACCAAGTCTATCCAGTCTTTCTTCATAAGACAGTCCTGACATCCCAGGAATCAGTCTGGTGAACCTTCTCTGCACTCCCTCTTTGGCAATAATGTCCTTCCTCAGATTTGGAGACCAAAACTGTACGCAATACTCCAGGTGTGGTCTCACCAAGACCCTGTACAACTGCAGTAGAACCTCCCTGCTCCTATACTCAAATCCTTTTGCTATGAAAGCTAACATACCATTCGCTTTCTTCACTGCCTGCTGCACCTGCATGCCTACTTTCAATGACTGGATCTATATCTAGTAATAGAATTAGATGAAGAATGCATACAAGAATATGATTTTTTTTATTGGGTATTTACTATTTGTTTTAGCGTTTAACTTGTGTTAGGCATTTTGTTGAACAAAATAATGTCAATTTTTTTTAATAAAACTGCAAATAATAACTTGTTTCTGTTAATGCTGTTCAGTGTTTTGTGCCTTTATATTTTAAACAGATATCTCCGAAGAAGAAATGCAAAATGTTCAATCCAAATGCCCAGCCTGGTATAGCTAGAGCTCACCTTGGTGAATGTCTCTCTCATGCCCGAATCTAAGAGGGATCTTCAAAATGGACACATCCTGTACTTGTATACCTCGTTTGTAAAAAGTCTGTCTGAAACTGAGAGTTCACATTCCTCTTTGTCGGATGCAGACGGCTATTCATTTGTTGCAGTCAAGGGTGAAGACTCTCGTTAACCTTCAGTTTACTGCTTCAGTTTAAAAAACTCACCAATCCCAAGGAACTTGGAGCATTTATGGAAATGTGTGATTAAACTTTTAAAATTCCAGAAGGCAGTCAATACATTTCTTTACATGACATTCCACCGTCTGGTGCTCAAGATCCTGAATCCTTGACATCAGCCGAAAGCCAAGTGCCCATATTTCAAGACACTGAGAACATGGGGATGACAGTCACAGTCTGCAGGCTCCACTGAATCTAGCAACGCCAACGACAGTTGCTGCCTCTTCTGAGCCAATGCCATCGACATGTAGTGTTTCAACAAGATGTAGCAGAGAACCTCTAAGCCTTTCACCAAGGAAACAGAAAATGAAGAAAATACTAAACCTTCTGTCCACTTCGAAGGTCGTTCTTGCACATACGTAATTCACAAAGATCAGTGAACTTAAGGCACAGTTGAAAATTCAAACATGTAGTTAATCAAACCTTAAAGAGAAAGCAAAACCAAATAGATATAAAGGACAGAAAAATTCAGGAACTCAAAACCAAATTAAGTGGGAATACTCTGGCACGATAGCTTGCTAACACCAAGGCAGAGTTTTTGAGACTTAAAAAAGCACACAGACTGATGTTTCGTGGCAGTACGAAAAAGAGAAAAACTGTTTCAATTTAACAGCACAAAAAAGTTCATGAAAATTTAAAGGACAGGGAAGAGGATGTGAGACGCCTCGAATTTGACAGTCTTGTCCTCAAGGAATCAATCGAAAATCTGAAGGCTGCCAGTATTGTCAAGTCAAAGGTGGACCAGATGACTTACTCCTCAACAACAAGGATGCATGTGTTTGACTGTATAGTAAACAAAACTCCCGCAGCAAACATTCCAATCCTGATAAGCCAGTTCTGCCAGTTGCATCCTCTTGACTCCATCGCAAAACCAGTTTGCTCAGCCATCAAAATGCACAAACAATCCAGAGGCAAATTATTGTTTGGGAAAGACTGTCTAACAGCAATTGTCATACTGCAGATGAACAAACTTCGTACTAGAATGGAAAAGGGGACTCAAAAGGATTAGTTGCATTTTTGGATGAAATGAACACCCCCCGAGGTGTCCTCCCACGGTACCGTGGCAACATATTACACATACTTTTCCATATTAATGGCAAGTTCATATAAGATTATGATGACTTTGTTGCCCTGCTGAATAGCGGAACATCTTGTGGGGGAGTTGAAAAGCGCCATCCTCCATCACTTCACCCAGGCTGAAACAAAAGTAGAACTTCAGATATTAGGCTTACTTGGCAAATATCGGACTGGGCCTTGGATGAAGCGCTTCTTCAGTTCAAGCCAGAATTATATCAACCATGTTGATGGCATCAAAGTGGTTAAATTGCTGCTCTAAAGCCACAGAAAATCCAAATAACTTGATATCCGCAAGGGAAGATTTCTTCGGTGAGGAGGTGCATCTTGATGCCACATTGACAAAACCCCGGGAGCTGCCAGTACATCCACAGTTCAGTGCAAAGGCGAGGAGCTGTTTTCAATTTGTCATCACTGTATCGGAAAGGCAGCATAGTAAATACTTTGAATTTGATGTAACTGAGAAACTGAAGGAGGAGACTGCATCAGCAAGATCACACACCATTGATGCGGATGGGATAATGGGGATGTTTAGCTCATGGAAACAGAAATCTCCCAATGCCACCATGTGTTCTTTATCATGTAGGATGCGGACCTGCAAGAATAAAACGGTCAACTTCCTTGATAATCTCGACGTGCATCGTAGGGAGGAGATACTCTGTAAGGCAGTGACATGGGGGAGAGTGCAGAGGAACAGACAGAAGAAAAAACTGAAGGAATTGAGAGCAGAAATCATCAAGCGACAGAAAGGCAAGGAGCATGCTCGGCTCGGAACACGAAAGAGAGGGGAAAACTAGGAAAAAATTAAAAGAGGCTAATTTAAACTGCATTCGCAGAGATTATCCGAATTTGGACTACTCCAAATGTGATGATCTACATGACATTCTTAATGGGAAAGTAATGGGCAGAAAGGCATGTCATGCGTGGTTTGAAGAGCAAAAACTTGTAGTTTACAATGCCAAAATTGAAAAGTTGAGGAAAAACAATGTGTACAGAATTACTTATTGGTTGCAATCTGAGGAGTATGATGATGTTACTGATTACGATTTGCCAATGTACCATCTAGCAGTTGATCTTCTCCATAAAGCCTTGATATTTTGCTAGAAATTGTAATTTCTTCCTGTCTGTTCGGGACATAGTATATGATGCAATAATATTAAAGTTCTGATCTTCAGAATATCACATTTTTGAGGCAGTCTGTGTGTTTATTACTATTTCCGTCACAACGGTCATATTTGTTTCAAAATGCTTCAATCTATAATAACTGAAAATTTCATTCAGTTCTCTTAGTTTTTTTAAGGAACTTATGGGCTTTTATGTCAATTGATTGTCCTCGATCACAGCTTTTGTGTTAAGTCAATGGAAAAGCAATAGGAAACATGATGCTAATTTCCGAGTATGAAAATGACCATAACATTTTTAATACTGAAGATATGAAAGTGAATTAGGTATCAAATTAAACTTATTTTTATGCTTTACCTGACGGGATAAATTAAAGGCTTGAGTTTGAAAATCTCAACATTTGTAACATTCCTATAAGAAGTAGCAATGTTACAAAATTTTGAGATTTAAAAAATCAAATCTGTAATTTATCCCATCAGATAAAGCATAAAAATAAGTTTAATTTGACACCTAATTCACTTTCATATCTCAAGTATTTAAAAAGTTATGGCCATTTTCATACTCGGAAATGAGCATCTTGTTCCCTATTGATTTTCTATGGACATAACAAAAAAGCTGTGATCGTGAACAGTCAAAAGCCCATAACTTTCTTAAAAATTAAGAGAACTGAATGAAATTTTCAGTTATCATAGATTGAAGCATTCTGAAACAAACATAAAATAATCTTACTTGGATGACCTGAAATTAAAGCATATAATTAGTTAGTTACCTAATTGTAGCTAATTTCAGACTTCAATTACTAGATCTAAACATCTATCCATTTCTTAATAAATGATTAACATTTTTAAATAGCCTAAATGTCCAAATAATATTCACAAATAATTCACAATAAAACATGATTTTTAAATCTCATTTACATTAATTTATAGACCAAATGGAAGGAATTCAGTGTTCAATTGCTGTAAATAAATGCCCATTTAAATCAGCTTTCCAGTGGGTTCCTGTGGAACGCGCTGGTTTAGAACGTTCACATTGCGGTAGATTTGTGCCCCAAATGCCCAGAAAAATACTGCGGGATACAATAGGCCCAAAATGAGCTACTCGCAATATTAAACTTTGTATAAAGGGATCTTTAGAAGCCCTTTTTAATGTAAAAATATAGTCTAACTTCAATTATTTGCTTTATGAGACCTTGCGGTTGCTGGCGGTCGCGGGTTTAGAGATGGATTTTTAAACTACTATAACTATTATACGAGGCCTTTAAAACTAATAATAGCTTTTGCGACGGGGTCTTCCAGCGATTTTTCGTTAGTAATTAACTAGGCTGAACATCTTCGATTTGAACAGCCTAGAGAAAATCGCGTTTTAAACCCGCCCCCTCTAAACGGCGCCAAAATCGCGCACACCGCAGCGGCAGATTTTCAACGACGCTTCAGGTAGGCTTTGCAACATACCTATAAGAAGCGATTAAGAAACAAACAACACTAGGATGATGGTACGAAAACAATTAAACATTGCATCAAACGCGTAGCTATCAATCCAAGCCATCCCTTGTACATCCCCGCAAAGACCGCGTGCTCCTCCTGGTATCACCTTGTTTCATGCATCTTGGCTGCCTCTTGACGAATTCGGTCAGTCAGATTGGTAATGTTTTATTTTACATCAAGGATATATGTACAGCATTCAGATCGTATCACGTAGTATGTTCTCACATTTTCTGCTGAGAGGATATACTAAACAGTTCTGTTTTGCAGAGCATTCGTCAGGATGGCCACCTCCTCCGCAGTTATTTCTTCCAAGTCTAGGGCAGTGTCATTACTGGCCTTTACTTACGTAGAGCCTCTGCGGCAGAGGCTAGATTGGTAATTGCATGTGATCCAGTTAGAATAGGAGTCAACTAGGACTAGATAATGTTTACCGTGCCACTCGAAAATGTCTGCCGCCAGCGACGTCCAGGGCAGTGCTGATGGAGGTTGTTGCAGGAGGGGCTGTCTCTGTTGGTGCGGCGCCAGGCTGTTGCAGATGGGGCAAGAGGCTGTCTTGTCCCGTATGTATTTGACTATGCCGGGCCAGTAAACCATGTTCTGTGCGTGGACCAGCGTGGCATCGGTGCCTGGGTGGCCGATGTGTGCCTCTTTGTAGTATTCGTCACGTAGTGATGAGGGGATCACAACGTTGTTGCCCTTAACTATGACACCGTCCTGTATTACCAGCTCATCACGGACTAAGAAGAACGGCGGCACGTCCAGTGGTGTGCTGGATTGCCTGTCTGGCCAGCCTCTCTTGATTGTAGATGAGAGTAGCTGGAGGGTGGCGTCAGCGGCTGTGTGTTCGGCTAGGCGGCGCACTTGTTTTGTGGGAACAAAGTCAATGCTGTGAACCGTTAACTCGTCCCGTTCGTAGGGGTGTCGTTCGTTGGAAGCCCGTAGTGCCCGAGGGAGGGTGTCAGCCACGAACATGTCCTTACGCTCTTTGTAAACAATTTCGCTCCACCTATACTGCAGCATCCACCACCAGTTCCAGCATGTCCCTTACCCCACCACGACCGGCGGCTATGATTAACAGCAATACTACCTCTTCCGCATGCTCCCCCTGTCGGTCACCACGGGTGTCTCCTGCGAAGGGGGAGAGGGGTTGGTCCGTAAGCGTCCGGGCCGTATTAGTAGTCGGCCTGACAGATATGGCGATTATGTTTGAATTCTAGCTGCATGTGTGTTTAACTATATTCACTTTTTTAACGGGGAAGGATGTTGATTGGTTATTGCATGAGAACCAATCATAGTAGACTAGCATCACTAACACCACCTTACTGTATGATTCATACTAACGCCCACTTCTTACACTCATCAGTCTTGGAAGCGGTAACGATGAACTAACAACTAACGACCTGCTGTACTGTTATAATATGGGTACCGATTAAAATTGATCTCGAACTACAGATTGTGTAGATTACTTATTTACAGTCTCTCGCTCTCTCGAACCTTTAAAATGCCGCGGCAAGGAAATCCAAGGGAAAATAACATTTCGCTGTTGCCTGAGAGCACATTTGGGATAAGGACATGTAGTGGTGAATAAAGAAACAAAACGAGGGAAATAATATGAGCTACAACTATCCTGGAGCAAACAGGTTTAAGCCTAATGGCCGCTGACTAGGTAGGTACTGTTGCAGGCTGTAAATGAGTCTACCGAAAGCGGAAAACAGTTGGCCTGACCTTTTCAGGACGAGCGGTTTCGGGCCCTCTCCAGATGAGCGGTTTCGAGCCCTGATGTGCATGAAGCCCATACAGTACTGTCAGTACTTTCAACACATCTTCACCCTGGTACACACCTGCACTTCGTAAACTGAAACAGACTGGTCGCCAACTCGAACGACTTATAAATAAATCATCTCTCACAGTCCACCTTGAAGCTTACAAACTCCACCTCACTGACTACAAAGATGCTCCCATTGCTGCATAATCTGCCTACCTCTCCCCATATTCACCGATCCCTGCCTAAACCACAGAACCCTCTTCTCCACAATGGGCAACCTCCTCAAGCCTCGAGCCAACACTCTCCCTACCTCTACTCCGGATCTTTGCAACTCATTCCTCCACTTTTCGCTGATAAAATCAGCACCATCTATCAATCATTATCCCCTGTACCCGACTCCCCAGCATCTACTCCACCACCTACCAAGGCCCCTCCTTTCAACATCTCCACTGACCTCCGTACCCCTCCTCCACACTGCTTCATCTCCCAGTTTGACCTGGTCACCCCTATTGAAATCTCCAAACTCATCAGCTCTTCCAAACCCACTACCTGCTCCCTCGACCCTCTCCCCACTCCCCTGTTGAAGTCCTGCCTCCCCGTTCTCTGCCCCTACCTCACTAATCTCTTCAACTCCTCTTTGTCCCAAGGAATTGTCCCCTCCGCTTTCAAAACTGCTGCCGTTACACCAATCTTAAAGAAACCTGGTCTTGATCCCTCCTCTCTCATTAACTACCGCCCAATCTCAAACCTCCCCTTTCTTTCAAATACCCTGGAGCGTATCGTTGCGTCACAACTTCAGGCCCACCTACTTGCGTATAACCTACTTGAACCCCTCCAATCGGGCTTTCGCCCCCTCCATAGCACAGAAACTGCTCTCCTCAAAGTCCTCAACGACCTCCTCACCTCTGCTGACACTGGTTCCCTCAACATCCTCATCCTCCTCGACCTGAGGCCAGCCTTCGATACAGTGAACCATAACATCCTGCTCACCTGACTCAAAGACCTCGGCATTGAAGGCTCTGCACTCAGCTGGCTCCGTTCCTACCTTTCCAACAGATCCCACTTCATCTCTCTCCACAACCACACCTCTGCTACAGCCGCAGTCACTCAAGGCGTTCCCCAAGGCTCCGTACTCGGCCCCCTCCTCTTCATCATCTACATCCTCCCCCTTGGTCAGATACTCCGCCACTTCAATCTGGACTTCCACTGTTACGTTGATGACACCCAGATTTACCTTGGCACCAAATCCCCCCACAACCCCCACCCCCCCCCCCCCTCTCCCATATCAACTCCTGTGTGTCAGCTATAAAAACCTGGATGCAACATAATTTCCTCAAACTCAACAGCGATAAGACAGAATTCCTCCTCATAGGCTCCAAAGCCACACTCAGCAAAATCAATAACCCCACTCTCACCATCGACGGCACCACTGTCTCCCCATCTCCCCAGGCCCGCAACCTTGGCGTGATCTTTGATTCCACCCTCTCCATTGAGCCTCACATCCGCCATGTCATTAAAACCTCCTTCTTTCATCTCCGCAACATCGCCAAACTCGGACCCTCTCTCACACCGCCTGCTGCTGAAAGACTCATCCATGCCTTCATCTCCTCCCGACTGGACTATTGCAACTCACTTCTCCTTGGCATCAGCTCCACCTACATCAACCGACTCCAACTGGTCCAGAACGCAGCCGCCCGACTCATCACCCACACCAAATCCTGGCATCACATCACTCCAGTCCTCAAAAAACTTCACTGGCTTCCCATCTCCCAGCGGATCACCTACAAAATCCTGGTCCTCACCTACAAAGCCCTCCACTATCTGTCCCCCCATATCTCACTGACCTCCTCTCCCCCTACCAACCCTCACGGTCCCTCAGATCCACATCAGCCGGTCTCCTCTCCATCCACGTCCAACCTCCGCAGTTTTGGGGACAGAGCCTTCTCCAGGGCAGCTCCCAGGCTCTGGAACTCCCTCCCCCAACTGATCCGCAATTCCGTGTCCCTCACCATCTTCCAGTCGCGCCTCAAGACCCATCTCTTCACCTCTGCCTATCCTTAGCCCCACGTCCCCGTCCCTTTTCATCTGTGCATTAATTGCCTCATACTGTGTTTTGTATTGAATTCTGTCTTTACTTTGAGTACTAGTCATGTCTCTGCTACTTATTTCATTCCCCTTACATGTTTTTCCTCTACATGCTCAATTTTTGTAAGGTGTCCTTGAGACTCTTGAAAGGCGCCCATAAATAAAATTATTATTATTATTATTATAGGGACCATCAAAGCAATCGAAATATCGACGGCACAAAGTGTTCACAACTTTGTGGCCCCGCTATATTGCCTGACATGGCAAATTGCCCTTCTGGCCTACCTTCACTAAAGAGCCCAGAAAGAGGAATATCGGGAACGGTTGTATTTGGGCTTGTATTTGCATCGGTCCTGTTGGTAGTCATACAAGCAGACCGGACGGTGGTATGATGCTGGGGGTGTATCACTCAGCCATTTCCCACACGTTGGAAGGAACATGCTTAAGAGGGATACCTCCAATTGATTGGATGGGCACACGTGTACACATCCATCATTGGAAAGTCTATTCCTTTTTTCATACGAATAGGACATATACTATGTATTCACATCGAGCTCCCTCGTGTACCTTAAATCGATGACGACACATATTTCCAATCTCTTACATCTCAAACTAATCTGGCATGCGTTTACACCACAGTTATTGCGATTATATAGAAAGCTGTGCTGTGTCTGGTTAATCATGTCTGCGTCCAAAGTAATACTGAATTATTAACATTACACGTTACCATTGTGCCAAAACATGTATCCACAATTTGGGTCAGTGATTCTTCATATGTTTTCCGGATAGGATAATTCTCAACCAGAAAGATCATATACATGACAGTCATCGTTACCAATTAGTGCTTCATTTTTTTAATCGTCCTGGTTCTTCGTCTTTCTCCAATGCGAAACCTGAATCCAGTAAGCTTTTCCTGCGCATTTTACTGCTGTATTTATTATCAGGAGCATATGGCCATTCCCAGCAACAGACCAAGGTATCTTTTTGTGTATTTTAATAATTACCCACACGCGTGGAGTTGTACTGTGATATGCCTCCGAGGTGACCTGGCAGTTGTACGTGCCTCCATTATAAATTGACAATTTTCGTTTAGAGCCGCCACAATTCATATACAATATTCTTTTCATTTGTCTCCCACTCCTCGTAGAATAACTTTCTCTCGGCCTTCCCATCCTATTGGTGTTCTCACTCGTACCCGGACGTGGCGTCGTAGGACGAGAAGCCGAAGCAAAGAAGTGGAAGCCAAATAACCGAATGAAAATGAAGCCGAAACGCTAAATAACCGAAAAGCATACGAAGCCGAAACACCAACGAACCGAAAGGGTGGGACGCCTAAATACAAATTAACCGAAAGGGCGGGACGCCTAAAAGCCAACTACCCGAAAGTATTTGTCCCCTAAAAGCAAACTCACCGAATGACAGCTCTGCCGAAACGCCACCTAACCGAAAGGCTGCGTTGCCTACAGCCAACTAACCGAATGCCGCCCTGGCGAAAAGTCAAATAACGAATTACTTCCTTACAGAGATGCTGCTTGTTCCGCTGAGTTACTCAAGCTTTTGGTGTCCATCTTCGGTTAAAAGAGTTTACAGATTATCCGGTGCTGTGTGCGTGGGACATCCAGACGCAGGCAACCAGACGGTAATAAATAAAACGCGCTTCTAGTTGTCAAGGGGGGGGGGGGGGTGTGGGGGGGGGGGGGGGGTGGTGGGAGGAGATAAAATTGTTCGGTGTCATGCACACTTTTCCTCGACCCGCCAGGGAATTTGTATCCTCCACCCCCCATATTTTAAAAGCGAGTTACTACGGCTGCCAATTCCCCGAGCAGTTTGTCCCCGTGGCCGGGGTGGGGGTGGATCTCCCAGTGTGGGTGTCAGAGTCCGGGGGTCCGGGGGTCGGGGGGATCGCCCTGTTGTGGGGGTTGGGGTCCGATGGCAGTGCATCGCTGTCAGTGACTCTGGGTGGGTGGAGCGATCAGCCTGTCCCACAGCTCTGCTCCACCCGACCCACAGCACGTCACAGTGCGGCCGCATGGGGAGATGCGCTCGTTCGGCCGCTTACAGCTTGGTGCTCGGGTTCCAAGTGCTCAATCACCTATTGCTTGTGTAGGTAAAGGACCCCCTCCCTCCCGTCTCCAGCGGCCACTGATTTGATGGACGCAGGGATCTGAAACAATCGCTAACAAGTCCCGCCCCGCGGCGACGTCATGTCTGTTATTTGCTTTCGGTAGAGCGGCATTCGTTTAGTTGGCTTGTTGGCGCCGCAGCCCATTGGTTAGGTGGCGTTTCGGCCGAGAGGCAATTCGGTTAGTTTGCTTTTAGGCGACGCAGACTTTCGGTTAGTTGGGTTTTAGACGTCCTGCCCTTTTGCTTAGTTTGCATTTAGGCGTCCCATCCTTTCAGTTCGTTGGCGTTTCGGCTTCGTTTCCATTCGGTTATTGTGCTTCCATTTCTTTGCTTCGGCTTCTCTTCCTTCGACGCCACGTCCGCACACGGTTCTAATACCCTTACCATGATTATCTCTTATGGGCTTAGGCCTGTCTGGTGGTCAGAATTTCTTCTCATAAAGGCGGTTTCTAGCGACTTCATTCCAGTTTAGATTAGGTTAAACTTTATTAATCCCCTTATTCAGGGGAAATTCTGACGTCCTTGCAGCACACTAATAAAAATACAACATAGCATTCAAAGAGAAGTTCAACACAAAAACATCCCCCCACAGTGATTCCCACTGTGGGGGAAGGCACAAAGTCCAGTCCCCATCCTCTTGTCCACCCAAAGTCGGGCCTATTGAGGCCTCCACAGTCGCCGCCACGGCGCCCGATGTTCTCGCCGGGTGATGGTGCTCCGGCGTCGGGTGAACCCCCAGCGGCTTGGGGTGCCAGGAACGGCCGCCTTCCCACCGGAGACCGCGGCTTCCAAGCCAACAGACAGCGCCGGACGGAGCTCCACACACTGGCGATCTCAGCAAGAGATCCCAGGCTCCGGGATGTAACGTTCAGCGTCGCACTGGCCGCTCCACAGAACCGCGGCTCCACAATGTTCTTATCGGCGGTCCCAGCATCCTGGAGTTCCAGCGCGGCGACCCAGGAAAGGCATCGCCCGCTCCGCAATAGCGCTCCAGCGCTGCGCCGCCGCCAAAGCCGATGTTCTGCGCCGCCGCCAAAGCCGATGTTCTGGCCAGGTCCCCTCAGGGAAACGTCGCTCCAGGACCCGCTGGTAGGCCGCAAGGACAGGTCGAAGTCGCTGCTCGGAGAAAGGCAACCCCTCCGACCAGGTAGGGACTCGAAAAGCAGTTCCCCCTTCCCCCCCACCACCCCCCACACATAAAAAGATTGGGCCCCCTGACTACACACTCAACGTACTAAAAATAATAAAAAAGAAGGGGAAAAAACGGACAGCTGCAGGACAGGCAGCCGTTCAGGACAGCGCCTACTCCGGAAAGTTTCATGGCAATATTTTGCCAATTTGTTCTTGATCACCCCCCATGGTACCTTACCATCAGCCCTGCTGCTTACCAGTAGAGACCGGGTGTTTAGGCACTAAAACACTCTGAAATAAGCAGGCAAAAAAGGCATAATAAATTTATAAAAAGGCATGTAATTCCACCACCAAAATATGGTTAAAAATGATAATGTAAAGGTAAACTACATTAAATGCCCAAAGTTGCCTTGTTGCGTGTTTTTCAAATTATCTGGTGTTAAACTATGCCATCTGTCAAACAGAATATGCTTCAGTTGTGAAAAAGGTATTTCTACCTCAGATGCGTCACTAGTGCATTCCAGAAACAAGCTACCGACTCCATATTCAAGTCAATATCTTGTGCATTACAACTACCTTTGAGAACTTTAGCTATGTTTTGCATTTCTTCAAGATTAGCTTAAATCACTCTCACATTTTCCTAGTATGTATTTGCCTACATCGCCAGGAACCTTACGAATATCGTCAGTTACTTTGTTGAAAACATGCAAATTATTCACTAATGTTTCTCCACGTTTTTCAAGGGAAGTGATAGCTTGTGAGAACTTTGCAACATTTGAGGCAATAAACACAAGATCGCTGTGGGGGGACTGTCTGCCTTATTTCACTGAGGATCCTGACTGCAGCAGAAACTTCTTCATAACAGTTGACGATATCCTTTATTTTTTCAAAATTTGCAGCACGGTAGAGAACAGCAGGGAGCCATGTATCCCGCCTAGTCAAAACGGCCTGATGGTGTAGCAGAATCCCAGGTGCCATTTCCTTGAACAACTGCAAACGTGACGGTGCTTTGAGGAATAGTTTCTTGATATTGGAAACTAAGCGATCAACATTTGGAAACAAGCTACGTATGTGCTTGGCAATTATATGAAGTCCTTGAGCTAAGCATGACAAATGCAATATTTTGGGGAATAAAACTTTATAACCACGAGCAGCATTTCTTTCATGACAGAGCTGCATCAGTCACAAACAGAAGAACATTCTCGTGTTTTATACCTTCTGGTCAATGTGCAGCAAGTGAAGGTGTAAACAACTGAGCAATAGTGGAGCTGGTTAACTTCTCCAATACTTCCGATGTCAACAGTACTCCGTTGATGGTTGACTTGCCTCCAGTGTACCGATGACCACATTGGCAACAAATCCCCCCACAGTACCGGTTGTCTCCTCTATTGCGATCCATATTTTGTTGCATGCAACTTCATCTCTAATTTTCTGCACAACGATGTTGAAGTTGCTCTCAACATAATATTTCCGTAATGACTCGCTTGGTCTATGTTCCTCTGTGTATTTCTCTGAAAAACTTCTGCGAGATTTAGTTTCCAATTTCCACAGTGAAATTCCATCATCAATGATGGCCACCGGAAAACTCAGATTTGCGACAGGAGCCAGCAGTGAAGGTACTGAGGAGACAAGCTTGGGTATTTCGCTTGGGTAGTCAACAACCCAGCGGTATCAACATTGACAACTCTATTTTAGATATCCCTCCTCCCCCGTGACCTTTCCAGCTCTCTTTCTAGTCCGACTCTCTACACCTCTTCCTTTATTTTTCCTGCACCCCCTTCATCAGTCTGAAATAGGGTTTCGAACGAAAACGTCGCCAATTCCTTTTCTCCGTTGATGCTGCCACGTCCGCTGAGTTTCTACAGCTTTTTTGTTGTTTATCTTCGATTTTTACAGCATCTGCAATTATTTCTTAAATAGATCTTGGAGAAAACTGAACCAGCGGGCAGCGGCACGAAGGAATGAACGAACGATGGCGGTACCCCCGGTTTCGCCTCGGTGGCGGAAATGTACCTGTAAGGTATACTATGTTAATAGTGACGTGTTAACATAAAAAAACGTCATTGTAATCATGGTACAATTAGCGAAAATAGCACGACCTTTTAGCAAAACGGCAAAAAAAGGCGGATTTAGGCACTTGGTCGTGAAAAAGGCATTATTCTGGTGAAAAAAAGGCATGGCTTTCATGGGTAAATCCTGGCTCTATTTATCAGTGATACGTGCAATGTAATTTCTGGTTAACTCTCAATTTCTTGCAAATAGCTCTCATTAATTTCCCAGGTAGATGCGATCCTCTACCACTACCTGAATATCCCGATAATCCATACCTATAAATTATTTCCTTTAATTATAGATTTGCTATATTATTTGTCGGCCTCACTAGCAGCGAAAGCTTACACCCAATTCAGAGAAAGTATATACGATAACTAATATTGAGTAATTGACAGCTTCCTTAGATAACTGAATAAATCTCTGTGCTGTCGTTCAAAAGGTTCATCGCCTGTCATCCTTTGTGTGTGCCGAATTTGAGCTCTTGTTCGACATGTTACCTCTGAGAAAATGCATATCCTGCGCAGAATATTGCTGCCGTGGAGGAACTTTCAGCTGCAGACCAGTAACTAAACAGTAATTTTCCCCCTTTGCTCATGTGACGCATCCGTGAACATCAGCCGCCAAATAGGGTAACATCGTTTTAGGGCCAATGGCGAAACGTTTGGGCATGGTCTAAATCTGTTCAGAATTCTGAAATGGCTGTAAGTGGCGCTTTCCCTGCTGTTCCGGTTTCGGGGCACTTACATGGAAGTCCAATGGATATGTTTTGAGAAATCGTTAGATGCAAAGGGGAAGAACGAACCACAAAGGCTCTAATGTAAGCTTCTGCTTTTCTGCCACGTTTTAGTTGATTCAAACGTTTTCATCCACGACATAACAAAAAGGCCAGTGAAAAGTCGAAAGCTATTAGAATGTGTCCACGCGCGTGTTTTGGGACATGATTTTAACAGTCATAATGGAAACGGAGCCGTGTTCGGTCTTATCATATGAAATGTAAGCGAGTAAATTATGGATTTATCGATGGGAAGACATTTCCATAATTATGCTCATTTTACACTCCAAATCCATAAGAAACATGACGTCAGTAGAGTAGATGCTGGACTAGCGAATGTAGATGCAAAACGACAAGACAAGTATAGAAAGTAAGTACATTGCTTGGGAAATGATTAACGCTTAAGATCGGGCGTAAGATAACAATTAAGATGACAACGAGGCCCGTGAAATACTATTGGCAACTAAGGTAAATGCAATTATATTCTTAAATACATGAGAACTAATTACTAAATTGGGGGAATGCATGGGAGAGGGAGCGAGAGCTGAACTATGTAATACAGCGCAGTCGCGGTTAACAGAGGGGTCTAGCTATGACAGCTGGGAGAATCGACGTTTACTAAAGACAGAGGGCAAACCGGATGTCCTAGAATGGATAGCCTCATCTGGGAAGAAGATGCGACGGAATGGGGAAAATGAACGTGTGGGATACCGCCTTTACAAGAGCGCGGTGGGAGGTAGCATAGTCCAGTTAACTATGATAGTCGGTGGACTTGTAGTAGATAAGGATTGCTTGTCTGCCCCTTGTCATGGAGACAGATGAATCAAAAAACGTATGTATAGGTGTCATAAATAGTCCAAGTCCATTTGAAGGCGGTATGGGAGCCACGTGCGACCGTGTTCTGAGCGGACGCACGTGGCAGCCCCAAAAACAATCGCCGATCTAGCGGAGAAAGAGTTGGGGCATGATGCCAGTATACGGAAATAGAAGCGGGCAGTATGGGACTGGGTAGCCGTAGTTTGAGGCTATGATGGGGCGATCACCAGAGGTGATGAGATGGTACAGTCTGGGAGATGATGGTTCCACGTTGGTCTGTGTATTCATAGTCATGGGGCAGGTGGGAGGAGGAATGCATGAACTGCCACCTGGCTTCAGCATGTCCCGTATGCTCGGCTGGTTCAGGCGTTTGGCGCATGGGATCCACGACAATTTGTTTAGAATGGGTAATTGTGAATGGTTGATTTCAGATTGTTCGTCTATATCAGTGTTCCTCTGCACCGGCAAGCGTTGTGACCCGTGTTGCTTATGATGCAGAGAACGGCTTAAGTGCGATAGTCCGGAGTATATTCAGTTTATTTGAGAATTAGTTATGCTGTGGATAGAACAGTATTCAGTAGTATTCAGTATTTACTTTAATGTCATTTTAACTGAGTACTTACATACACAGATGAAACGAAAACATTGTTTCTCAATCAGTTCCCATCAGTGCGGTTAATAAAAACAGAATAAATACATATAGCTTTAAAAATTAAAATTACCAAATCTAAAATAGGCCTAAAGAGTGAAATAAAAACAGACATTCAGTCCGAGCAGTGGCTTTGCTTTGACAGGTGCCTAGCTGTCAAAGTGTGGGCGAGGTTAGATGTGTTGGTGGCCATCTCGGCCATTCTAGTACGTGCTGAACACTTATTCTCCCCTAGTCCCATCTACCTGCACTCAGATCATTACCCTCCATTCCTTTCCCGCCTATATACCTACCCAATTTATTTTTAAATTATACAATCGAACCTGCCTCCACCACTTCCACTGGAAGCTCATTCAACACAGCTACCACTCTCTGAGTAAAGAAGTTCCCCCTCATGTTACCCCTAAAAACCTGTCCCTTAATTCTCAAGTCATGTCCTCTTGTTTGTAACTTCCCTACTCTCAATGGGAAAAGCTTATCCACGTCAACTCTGTCTATACCTCTCATCATTTTAAATACCTCTATTAAGTCCCCCCTTAACCTTCTGCGCTCCAAAGAATAAAGACCTAACTTGTTCTACCTTTCTCTTTAACTTAGTTGCTGAAACCCAGGCAACATTCTAGTAAACCTCCTCTGTACTCTCTCTATTTTGTTGACATCCTTCTTATAATTAGGCGACCAAACTTGTACACCATACTCCAGAATTGGCCTCACCAATGCCTTGTACAATTTTAACATTACCTCCCAACTTCTATACTCAATGATCTGATTTATAAAGGCCAGCACAACAAAAGCTTTATTTACCACCCTATCTACATGGAGATTCCACCTTCAGGGAACTATGCAGTTATTCCTCGATCCCTCTGTTCAACTGCATTCCTCAATCACTACCATTTACCATGTACGTCCTATTTTAATCTGTCCTGCCAAGATGTAGCACCTCACACTTATCAGCATTAAACTCCATCTGCCATCTTTCAGCCCACTCTACCAAATGGCCTCAATCTCTCTGTAGAGTTTGAAAATCTACTTCATCCACAACACCACCAAGTATCATCTGCATATTTACTAATCCAATTTACCACACCATCATCCAGATCATTGATGTACATGACAAACAACGGTGGACCCAACACAGATCCCTGTGGCACCCCACTAGTCACCGGCCTCCAATCTGACAAACAGCCATCCACCATTACTCTCTGGCATCTCCCATTCAGCCACTGTTGAATCCATCTTGCTACTCCCCAATGAATAACCAACAATTGAACCTTCTTAACCAACCTTCCACGAGGAACCTTGTCAAAGGCCTTACTGAAGTCCATATAGACAACATCCAATGCTTTACCCTAATCAATTTCCCGAGTAACCTCTTCAAAACAAATCAAGAAGATTAGTCAAACATGACCTTCCAGCCACAAATCTATGTTGACTGTTCCTAATCAGACCCTGTTTATCCAGATGCTTGTATATATAGTATCCTTTCCATTAATTTGCCCAACAGTGACGTGAACCTAACAGGTCTATAATTGCTAGGTTTACTGTTAGAACCATTTTTAAACAATGGAACAACATGCGCAGTACGCCAATCCTCCGGCACTATTCCCGTTTCTAATGACATTTGAAATATTTCTGTCATAGCCCCTGCTATTTCTACACTAACTTCCCTCAATGTCCTAGGGAATATCCTGTCAGGACCTGGAGACTTATCCACTTTTATATTTTTTTAAAGTGTCAGTACTTCCTCTTCTTTGAATCTCATAGTTTCCATAGCTACTCTACTTGTTTCCCTTACCGCACATAATTCAATATCCTTCTCCTTGGTGAATACCGAAGAAAATAAATTGTTCAATATCTCCCCCATCTCTTTTGGCTCTGCAGATATCTGTCCACTCTGACTCTCTAACGGACCAATTTTATCCCTCGTTATCCTTTTGCTATTAATATAGCTGTAAAAACCCTGTGGATTTACTTTCACCTTACTTGTCAAAGCAACCTCATATCTTCTTTTAGCTTTTCTAATGTATTTCTTAAGATTCTTTTTACATTCTTTATACTCCTCTAGCACCTCATTTACCAAATGCTGCCTATCTATATTACTAAAAGTCTGATCTTGAACGCTTTTGGCCCACTGTGCTGCGATTTCCGAGAGAACGCCGCCAACTACGACCGTCATTTTTGACGACCTCACTCAGAGCCCCCCTCCGCCTTCCGTGACCGGAGGACTTTTCTGATCGATGAAAAATCAGAGAGATATTAATGTTTTTTTTAAACCGCCATTCTCTCTGCTGCCCGCTCTGGCGGCAGGGGGGAGGGACTATAAAACCCGAAATTGTAGTCCCTCCTTCAGTCTCTGCCAGACCAAGGAAGCGAGAGGGTCACGGCTCTCTGAGCTGCGAATAACACTGAACGCACGTCTACTCAACGGTGAGTCCCCTTGATGCGGCTGTAAAGTGGCTGCTGCCCAATTGTTTGCCTCGCCTTTTTAAAACGTTTGTTTTCACAATATGAATTTTGGTTGTCGGGTGGCTGCAGCCAAATTGTTTGCCTTGGCTTGGCTTTTAAAATTGTTGCAACAGTTGGCCCAAGAATCCATTCGGCCCACAATGTCTATACTAGCCATCTAGAAACCATTACCTTCGGACCGCAACACCAATACTAGTGCAATAGAAAGCCCCCCCCCCCCCCCACTGGCGAGCAATATTGGAATTGGTGGAGAGGTGGAATATTGCGTTGGGGACTAGCCCTCCCGTGTGATGCTGGGACCCGACGGGTCCCATTTAGCCTAGTATTATTGTAAATCTCTCTCTTTTTCCGAACCAAGTGTCCAATTTCCCTTGAAAACCATGGCTCTTTCCGAGTTTTACTATTTCCTTTCAACCGAACAGGTACATAAAGATTCTGTACTCTTAAAATATCACCATTAAATGTCCTCCAGTTCTCTTTCACATCCTTCCCATAAAACAAAAAGTAGTTCAAGTTCAAGTTCAAGTGAGTTTATTGTCATGTGTCCCTGTATAGGACAATGAAATTCTTGCTTTGCTTAAGCACACAGAAAATAGTAGGCATTTACTACAAAACAGATAAATGTGTCCATATACCATGATATAAATATATACACACATGAATAAATAAACTGATAGTCCAAATAACAGAAAGTGGTTGGTAATAATCAGAGTTTTGTCCGAGCCAGGTTTAATAGCCTGATGGCTGAGGGGAAGTAACTATTCCTGAACCTGGTTATTGCAGTCTTCGGGCTCCTGTACCTTCTACCTGAAGGTAGCAGGGAGACGAGTGTGTGGCCAGGATGGTGTGGGTCTTTGATGATACTGCCAGCCTTTTTGAGGCAGCGACTGCTATAAATCCCCTCGATGGAAGGAAGGTCAGAGCCGATGATGGACTGGGCAGTGTTTACTACTTTTTGTAGTCCTTTTCTTTCCAGGGCGCTCAAATTGCCGAACCAAGCCACGATGCAACCGGTCAGCATGCTCTCGACTGTGCACCTGTAGAAGTTAGAGAGAGTCTTCCTTGACAATCCGACTCTCCGTAATCTTCTCAGGAAGTAGAGGCGCTGATGTGCTTGTTTGATGATTGCATTAGTGTTCTCGGACCAGGAAAGATCTTCAGAGATGTGCACGCCCAGGAATTTGAAGCTCTTGACCCTTTCAACCATCGACCCGTTGATATAAATGGGGCTGTGGGTACCCCTCCTACTCCTTCCAAAGTCCACAATCAGTTCCTTGGTTTTGCTGGTGTTGAGGGCCAGGTTATTGCGCTGGCACCATATGGACAGCTGCTCGATCTCTCTTCTGTACTCTGACTCATCCCCATCAGTGATACGCCCCACAATAGTGGTGTCGTCAGCGAACTTGATGATGGAGTTCGCACTGTGGTTCGCTACGCAGTCATGGGTATAGAGTGAGTACAGCAGGGGGCTGAGCACGCAGCGTTGAGGTGCTCCCGTGCTGATTGTTATTGAGGCTGATACATTTCCACCAATACGAACAGACTGTGGTCTGTGGACGAGGAAGTCAAGGATCCAGTTGCAGAGGGATGCGCAGAGACCCAGTTCTGCGAGTTTGGTAACCAGTTTGGAGGGGATGATTGTGTTAAATGCCGAGCTGTAATCAATGAATAACAGCCTGACATATGAGTTTTTGTTGTCCAAGTGGTCCAGTGCGGAGTGGAGGGCCAGCGAGATCGCATCCACCGTTGATCTGTTGTGGCGGTACGCGAACTGCAGTGGGTCCAGGTATTTGTCGATACAAATTCAATATTGCACAGATGTAACGTGGGCCGAAGCGGTGGTAAATTCAATTGAACCTTGACATCTCCGAGGTGATGCACTTTAGGAAGGGAAATCGATGTAGGTCGTACGGAATAAATTGTCAGGAAAGAAGGAATGTTGACACAGAATGACCTTGGTCTTCATACCCACTGTTCCATCAAAATGGCAACATGTCAAAAGACAGGTTGTAGGAGAATACCAAAGGCCGGTTTCACTTCCTCGGTCACGAAGTATAGTGACTGGGTAATTTTGTTGAAACTTTACAAAATACATATGAGACCACACTTAATTTATTGATTACATCTTCGTTGTGCACCAGCTACGAAGCTTGTGGTTGCGCATGGGAGAATGTAAGGGTGATTTAACAGCATGCTTCATGCTTCATTTAGGTTCTTAAATCACTGGGATCTGTTTTGTAGTTAAGGGGAACTGTACAATAGGCACGGATTGCATCTTAGCAGGTGGGGGACCAGCATTCTGGCAGGCAGGTTTGCCACTGCTACACGGGTAGTTTTAAACTGGATGAGGGGGGTGGGGTATCAAATGGGATAGTCGAGGACGGAGTTAAAGAGAAAGAGAGTAATGGGATGGTTAATGACCCCCGAATTAACGGGAAAGAAAGCTCACAAACGGATAGGAGAGTATGGCCAAGTGTAGTAAGGATCGATGAGAAAGGTGAGGTGCGTAAGGAATTAAAATATTGTATATGAATGCGCGAAGTATAAGAAGTAAAGTAGATGAGTTTGAGGCTCAGTTAGAGGTCGGTAGATATGACATTGTGGGGCTTACTGAGACGTGGCTGCAGGAGGATCGGGTCTGGGAACAATATTCTATACGTCATATAGAAAGGACAGGCAGGTGGGAAGAGGGGGGGGGGTAGATCTGTTGGTGAGGGATGGAAATCAGTCCCCTGCGAGCGAAGACATAGGGTCTGAAGAGGTAGAGTCACTGTGGATTGAGTTGAGGAATTGTAAATGCAAGAAGACACTAATTGGTGTTATCTACAGAACCCCAAATAATAGCCCGGATGTAGGGTGTAAGTTGCAGCAGGAGATACAACTGGCATGTAACAAATGTAATGCATCTGTGGTGATGGGGAATTTCAATATGCAGGTAGACTGGGAAAATCAGGTTGGTTCTGGACCCCAAGAAAGGGAGATTGTAGAATGCCGCCGAGATGGATTCTTAAAGCAGCTTGTAATGCAGCCGATCAGAGAAAAGGCAATTCTGGATGTAGTGTTGTCCAATGAACCAGATATGATAAGAGAACTCGAGGTAAAGGAACCGCTTGGAGATAGTGATCATAATATGATTAGGTGTAATCTGCAATTTGAGAAGGAGAACGTTAAATCGGCAGTGTCAGTGATGCAGTTGAACAAAGGGGACTATGAAGGCATGAAAGCGGAACTGCCCAAAGTAGACTGGAAATGGACCCTAGCAGGAATGACGGTGGAACAGCAATGGCAGGAATTCTGGGCTTAATCCGGAAGGCGCAGGATCATTTCATTCCAAAAAGAAAAAAGATTCTAAGGGGAGTAGGAGGCTGACAAGAAAAGTTAGGGATAGAATAAAACTAAAAGAAAAGATGTATAACACAGCAAAGGGAAGCCAGAAGCCAGAGGATTGGGACACTTTCATAGGACAACAGAAGGAAACAAAACGGGCAATACGGGCTGAAAAGATGAAGTACGAAGGGAAGCTGGTCAGGAATATAAAGAAGGACAGTAAAAGCTTATTTAGATACGTTAAGGGAAAAGAGTTGCAAAGTCAAATGTGGGTCCCTTGAAGGCAGACAGGGGTGAAATTATTATGGGCAACAAGGAAATGGCAGAACAGTTGAATAGGTACTTCGGATCTGAGTTCACAAAGGAAGACACAAATAATCACCCAGATGTGCTGGAGGACAGATAATCTAAGGGGGTAGAGGAACAAAAAGAGATTTTCATTAGGTGATAAATAGTATTGGGTAGGCTAATGGGACTGAAGGATGATAAATCCCCTGGGCCTCATGGTCTGCATCCCAGGGTCCTCATGGAGGTGGCCCTAGAAATAGTGGATGCATTGGTGACCATTTTACAATGTTCAATAGATTCAGGATCAATTCCTGTGGATTGGAGTATAGCTAATGTTATCCCACATTTCAAGAAAGGAGCGAGAGAGAAAACGGGGAATTATAGACCAGTTAGCCTGACTTCGGTGGTGGGGAAGATGCTGGTCAATTATTAAAGAGGTAATAATGGGGCATTTGGATAGCAGTAAAACGATTAGTCCAAGTCAACATGGATTTATGAAAGGGAAATCATGCTTGACTAATCTTCTGGAATGTTTTGAGGATGTGACAAGTAAAATGGATGAAGGGGTGCCAGCGGATGTAGTGTATCTACACTTTCAGAATGCATTTGGTAAGGTCCCGCACGGGAGACTGGTGACTAGAATTAGAGCACGTGGTCTTGGGGGTAGGGTGTTGACATGGTTAGAACATTGGTTGGCAGACCGGAAGCAAAGAGTAGGAGTGAACGGGTCCTTTTCAGAATGGCAGGCAGTGGCGAGTGGAGTGCCGCAAGGCGCGGTGTTGGGGCCGTAACTTTGAAAGAGGGAATTAGGAGTAACACTATCAAGTTTGCGGATGACACAAAGCTGGGTGGCAGTGTGAACTGTGAAGAGGATGTTAGTAGGTTGCAGTGTGACCTGGACAGGTTGGC